>NC_051178.1:33348443-33648443 GCF_013339695.2 Rhipicephalus sanguineus
TTCCAAGCGTGTCTAGTTGATGCACGGCTGCGTCGTTCATCACCGCATTGTACAAGGCTTCACGCTCGATGATGGACGCGTGAGCAGCGTGTTTTGACGCGCGTCCTTCAAATAACGTGAAGCCCTGTACAATGAACGAACGCAGTCATGTTTCAATATGTACTGTAACGTACAAGAGCAACTCAGGCGAACACGATCCAACACAATTCCATTCTTTTCGTTCTCTTTCACTAGACTCTGCTTCACGCCAGTCACTTTGTTGGTATGATCCATATATATATATATATCAATCAATCAATCAACTTTTTTTCTCATATGGAAATATGGGGGTGACGGAAAAAAAGCCGCAGTACTGCGGCTTGACAAAGCTCCGGCCCCCTACAAAGTCCAGCAGCAACAATGTTCAACCGCACAAAAATTGATTTTGCTGGAAATAAAACATTTGATTAGAATGCACATTGACAGGAAGAGGCAAATGTAGCGATTACTAGGAAAAACATGAGAGGATTGGTCTTTATACATCTTATACATAGTAATACACATTCATAAGACTTATGGAAAAAAGGACAAAAAAGAAAAACACGAACAGTTGTAGGTAATGTTACGTGTACAACAGAAGTTGATAAATAATCCAACAAAAACTGCAAAGGCAATAAATCAGTATTACATTGAGAACATAAAAAACGTTAAAAAGATGCCATAGTCATTGGTAAACGACATGAACGTAACATTCATTTGAACGAAATCTAAAACAGATAGTAGTTACCAACACTGAGCACATTTCTCTAGTATGCGAAATGTTATAGCCTCGGTTTATTATGTGGACCATGATAATAAGTCCTATTGGTAAAAAAAAAAAAAAAAGATTACAATTTCAACGCACAGTACAAAAAAAATTCATATGAAAAAAACAAAACAAAACTGAACAATTTCCGAAAGAGAATGAGCAAGCCAAATGCACACAGTCAAAAAGAGAAAAAAAACGCCATGTGCAAACAGATGAACCGTACGTATCATTCTGCGACTGATGAATACGACTAGATGTTAGTGTGAAACGAAGTCTAATCTTCACCGATAAGAATGAGCGAAAGGTGCGTGCTGAGGCCGACTCAGCGGCTATGCCATGTTTTGCATATTTGTTTAAGATTACAGCTAGTTGATACGATACAGACTGATTGCCATAGTTTGTGCGGCATATTGGCTGGATCCAGTCATCCTGACTTCTTGTGTCGTATGTATAGTGACGTCTTGCTAGGCGAAACGAACTGATGAATTCGGTGTTATTAGTCCTCATGGCGAGACGGTATGTACAGGAAAGACGGAATGAGTAGACGAATTTAACTTTGAGTAATTATATGCTTCAAAATAAGGGGCAGTATGAGTAGCATACGAAACGTTGGCTATTGCACGAATTGCGCGCTTTTGGCATATACCGAGTTTTTCAAGTTGTCAGAGGATGTAGTACCCCATACAAGATGACAATAATTTAATGTCGATAAAAATAATCCATTGTATATCAGACGTTTAGCTTTTCTGGTAATATTTGACGGTTTTTATTAATTAATGCAGTGACGGAATTTAACTTGTTGCAAACATTTCGCACATGCTTATTCCACGACAATGTTCTGTGAAAGTGACACCCAAAGCTTTGATCTCTCTAACAACACTAATTACGTCATTATCAAGATACAACTTTTTTGTCAGTTCAATAACTCTGTTTCTAGTGCGGAAAATTATGGCTTGAGTCTTTTTGTGTTAATTTTCAAGGAATTTCTTTTGACCACGCTGATACTTCTGCAAGCGCATCATTAGCTAAAGATACCAACCCATCCGGCTTTACTCCGCTGAAAAAAAGGGCTGTATCATCGGCGTAACCTACCCACTTACAATTAGTAAAAGAGGAAAAAATGTCTTTATGTAGACGATGAATAAGAGCGGGCCGAGTATACTGCCCTGGGGCACCCCGGACTTCAGGCGTTTAGTCTTTGAATCGAAAGTGTCATTTGTGAAATTGACTTCTATGGCGAAGGTATGAACGCAGAAGGTCATTGGACTCCCACGCACGCCATAGTGTTCTAGCTTATACAGTAGTAGGTTATGTTGCACACAATCAAAAGCTTTTGAGAAGTCGATGTATACCTAGTACTATATTTTTGTCTTCAAAGGCATCTATTATACATTCTTTTTGAGCAAGTAGTGCTTGTTCTGTGGATTTTCCTTTCAAGAACCCGTACTGGGCCAATGAAATGAGAGGGTATTTATTCAAGAAGCGAACAAGTCGTGCGTGAATAATCTTTTCCAGGCCTTTTGATAAGATTGGGAGTATAGAAATTGGTCTAAAATTTCCCAAATCATTTTTATCGCCCCCCTTGTGTATGGCAATTACCCTTGCTGTTTGCATTTTTTCTGGAAAACAGCTACTTTCAAGCACTAAATTGTACTGTGTCGCCAGAATAGGAGCAATAATGTCGATGATGTGCTTTATAGGGCGGATTTGCATGTCGTTTGCATCCAGTGATCTAGAAGTTTTTAAGCTCTTAAATATACCGACAACTTCACTCTCCGTTGTTGGGAAGAATACCATACTGGAATAGGGTGAACTGGTATCTTGAATGGGATATGGATTTACGTTGCAAGCGCCTGACTGGCCTACCGCAATGAAATGGTCATTGAGTGCGTTTGACAAATCTGAACCGCACTTCATGAGACGTTTACACACAGGCTCGAAATCGCACGGTCAGTCTTATGATGAACTATGGCGTTTAGTCGTTTCCACAGCGCTCAGTGTTTGCCGCGACAGAGAAATGTTGAAAAAGTATCTTCCTTTGCTTTCTTAGGTAGCATTCAAGCGATATCGGAAAGATTTAAAATTTTTCCATGTTTCAGGGTTCTGGTCCTGATGAAATCCCAATAAAGGTATTTTTTACCTTGATTTGGCTGCGAAGGTAATTGGTTAGCATGGTTTTCGCGATTTATTACTTCTATGCCTGACAACGTATGGGAAGTGTTTTTTGTACAGTGTCCTCAGTTCAGCAATAAAGGTCTCGTACATGGAATTTGAGTCATGTTTTCTAAAAACTTGACGCCAGTCGTGGGCTTCAACATCGTACGGAAGCGTCCAGAGATGCACTGTTATATCTTGGAACGCGAGGCGGATCGATAATCCGCTTAGTTGGCACTTCATTTTCGATGAAGTAAAGATGGAAGATGGTCACTCATGTCGATTTGCAATCGAACCACTACAGAGGATATTTCTGTCGGGTTAGTGACGAATAGATCGATAAGGGTATTTGGACGAATGAGTAATGCGGGTAGAATTTACAATAGTGTTTACAAACCCGTTTGACTGCAGTAAAGCTGACAGTCGATCTGATCTCTTGAGGTTTTAGATGTCTATATTGAAATCACCGGCAAGAAAAATAGGAATATTTTGTGGAACGAATGAAGTCAAAATATTCTCAAGAAAACCAAAATAGGTGTGAATATTGGCGTCAGGTGGGCGGTAGACGACACAAAAGATATTGGATCGACTACGCACGCTTAGAACTTCGAAGTTAGCATTGAAACAGAGAATCGTCAATGATGCTCACGTTTAGCTCAGCCTAGCCAACCACGCACGACCCCTCCTTTACGTTGAGAGCGGTTTAAAGCAAAGCTTTGGTAGCCTGGTTGGGCGAACGGCACGGAATACTTTGTGTACACGTTTCAGATACCATGATGATATCAACGGTACGCCCATGCTAGCAAGAACTAGTTCGAATTCGTCATGTTTGGATTCCAGCGATCGCGCATTCACATGCAGAAAAGACAAGTGATCACATCCAGGTAGGTGTTTAAGTGAAGAAGGTTTTACAGCCATGACGGCAGTAATCTACAAGAAAAAAGGGCCACGTAAGCACAGTCTCATAATTATGACGCGTCAGCTGACTGGTCTCTTCTCCAAGTCGCTTGCGGAATTTAAGCGCAAAACGGCCGAGTTTTCGTCTCGACGAGCAAAATTCGTCCATCCTTTGTCCAGACATATCGCCAGCCTGCCACCCTCTCCTAGCCACAGCAGCACCGAGAAGGTGCTATTCTGACGTGTCAGGTGCTCATTAACAAACACAGGTTTTGTAGAACTACAACTAAGCAATGTGCCCGTTAGGCGAGTCTTCCTGGCCTTCGCCAGAAAAGAATTTCGCTTCTCTCGACGGACAAAGCGCACAATTATGTTTGGTGCGCTGTGCTTAGTCGTGAAGACGCGGTGACAGATGTCAATATCGTCTTCGATACCGATTCTCCAATGAGCTGACCCATCTTCGAGACCACGTCAATCACAATCTGGTTCTACCGGAACTCTCTTAATCTCTACATTATTGGAGCGAGTATATTGCTCCAATTCATCGACTCGCGCAGTCAACCTCTCGTTCTCTTCCTTTAGTTTACGATTGCTTAACTTTAGCTCTTTATCTCATTTATGAGCTCTTTTATGTCTTTGCCCATCTCAGTCACGCTGTCACAAGACTCGCTACAGTACTGAACGCTCTGTTTCAGTGAGCGAAGTTCTGACATCACCTCCTTTCAAGGCTATCAATCCCCTGTTGCATTGCCGTGCTATCGCTAAGTTATCGTCAGTGTCCTCTTTGCCCGTTTTTCGCGTGTTGCGGCCAGTCATTTCGAGATGGCTACAGACAGCAAGAACACGGAAACCAATGTTGAAAGAAACGAATGCAAGTGACACAAGAACTCTGCTCGGCAGCAGTGCAAGAAAACAAGAAGGTACTATGGACTTAGGAGCACAAAATCTTGTGCTTACCTGCGAGATGAGAGGATGCCGATTAGTATGTGCACTGTTGACGCACTGCTGCCGAACAAAGTCGCCAGTTCAATGTTACAGCGGTTTAAATAGGTGCTGTAGGTGTCGCTGACGCTTGCGCATGCGACGTTCCTTGTCAGGTGTCGCTGACGCTTGCGCATGCGGCGTTCCTTGTCAGGTGTCGCTGACGCTTGCGCATGCGGCGTTCCTTGTCAGGTGTAGAGCAGCAGCACCGGGCGATGTCACCTTCCTGGTGCGGACGGTGATCGTGCTTCAAAGATAATCGTCCCACTGCGAGATGAGAGGATGCCGATTAGTATGTGCACTGTTGACGCACTGCTGCCGAACAAAGTCGCCAGTCAATGTTACAGCGGTTTAAATGGGTGCTGTAGGTGTCCGCTGACGCTTGCGCATGCGACGTTCCTTGTCAGGTGTCGCTGACGCTTGCGCATGCGGCGTTCCTTGTCAGGTGTAGAGCAGCAGCACCGGGCGATGTCACCTTCCTGGTGCGGGACGGTGATCGTGCTTCAAAGATAATCGTCCCACTGCGAGATGAGAGGATGCCGATTAGTATGTGCACTGTTGACCGCACTGCTGCCGAACAATATATATATATATATATATATATATATATATATATATATATATATATAAAGAGAGAGAGAGTCACGTGGTTGTGACGTTGAAGACAGCAGTTGGCGAACTTGTGCCCAGGAAATGAAAAGTTGATGTAAAACAATACAAGCTGTACACTTACAGCGGCAAGCATTGTCGTTTGTCGTCGGCAATCCGATCAGCGGTAATGGGCGTCGGCATTTTATACCTGTGGCATCGAAGGTTCTAGCGTTATCTTTGCTGGTTGGGTTAATTCCAGAATAAACTCTATTGTGCGCGTGGGGTCCACAGTCTTCTCGGAAGATTCTAAAATAATCGGGAATGTTTCCAGACGTTCAGGCGCAGTTTGCACAAGGTACTGGTTACACGTGTAACGGGGCCGGTTACATAAAAATAGAAAGGAACCGCAAGCGGCATCGCCCCCCTCTGAAAAGGCATCATCCCGATGCTAAACAGATTAACATGAAAGCAGGGAAATATGCATGCACCAAATCTATCTATCTATCTATCTATCTATCTATCTATCTATCTATCTATCTATCTATCTATCTATCTATCTATCTATCTATCTATCTATCTATCTATCTATCTATCTATCTCTATCTATCTATCTATCTATCTATCTATCTATCTATCTGTCTGTCTGTCTGTCTGTCTGTCTGTCTGTCTGTCTGTCTTCGTCTGTCTATCTATCTATCTATCTATCTATCTATCTATCTATCTATCTATCTATCTATCTATCTATCTATCTATCTATCTATCTATCTATCTATCTATCTATCTATCTATCTATCAAGTCGCTTACGTCTGGGCGCTCTCCTGGTCGTCTCCATAACTTGTAATATACCAAAATTGGCATAGCAGGGGATCAGTGTATGACGAACCGATTCACTGGTCATGACATGAATAACGCAAAATACCTGTCGCGTACGTCATGAACCCTTTCTCTCAGTCACGTGTGGCACATACGCGTAAACCAGAGTTAATCTTATGCGGATATGTGCTACAGGTGATACCAGTGGCGTAGCCAGGAAATTTGTTCGGGAGGGGGGGGGGGGGGGGGGCTCACGTTGCAGCGCGACATCCTCATTGAATTTTTAGAACGACTAAGTATATGAATAACATTTATTTATTTATTTATTTATTTATTTATTTATTTATTTATTTATTTATTTATTTATTTATTTACTATCTCCTCAAAGGTCCCGTGTGGGACTTTACATGAGGGGTGGGGCGTCATAAAATGGCGGTATCGATGAAGGTGTATGTTAGTATGTGGTTGAGTCTGCTTCCTGGATGGCATTTTTGAAGCGCGCAAGATCGCGGACGACTGCTGCTTCGTTCGGAAGGTCATTCCAGTGTCGGGCGGTGCGCAAAAAGAAAGGCTGCTGAAATGAGGCGGTGTGGGCACATGGCGGAATCACAACATTTGGATGATTTGTGCGATGACCTCGATGGACCGACTGGATGAGGTGGTTGTCACGCGGGGTTGAATAAAAGAATCTGTGAAAAAGGCAGAGACGTGCAATATGACGACGAAGAGCGAGGGTAGAAAGATTTAACTGGGATTTGAGGGCGGAGACGCTCGAGTGGCGGGAATAATCTGAAACTATGAATCTGGTTGCTCTGTTCTGTACTGACTCAAGTATTTCGATATGATTCGTTTGGTGGGGGTCAAAGACACCTGATGCATACTCAAGTTTTGGTCTGACAATGGTTTTATAAGCGGGTAGTTTAACGGAAGGTGCTGCCATGGAAATGTTACGGCGTATGTACCCGAGAGCGCGGTTAGCGGAGTGAATTATGTGATTTACATGGTCGCCCCAAGATAGGTCACTCGAAAGATGGACACCCAGGTATTTAATCGAGTCAGTAGCAGCTGTATGACAGTTGTTGATTGTGTAGTAGCCGGCGTGTGGTTTCGGCGACGATGGAAAGAAATTAGTAACATTTTTTTCGCATTAAAAGGGACACTAACCAGGCGGTACACCACTGCTGAATGCGTGAGAGGTCATGCTGTAGAGAGGAGACATCGGTGGGGTTATTTATAGGGCGGTAGAGGACAGAATCATCAGCAAAAAGACGGATGCTAGATTCAACGGAAAGCGGAGTATCGTTAAGGTATATTAGGAATAAAAGAGGCCCTAGGACGGTACCCTGGGGCACGCCGGACAAGACATGCGAGAGGTCAAAGGAGTGATCATTAACTGCAGGAATTGTTTACGGTTTGTTAGGAATGCTTTAATCCTGTTAAAAACATGCCCATGAAGGTTTAGACACGAGGGTTTTAGAAGGAGACGGGAGTGGGGTACCTTATCGAAGGCTTTTTCAAAATCTAAAAACAGTGTGTCAATTGGATGTTACGGTCCATATGAAGGCGAATGTCGTGCAGGAATAATGTTAGTTGCGTCTCGCATGAGTGATCTTTACGAAAGCCATGTTGGTTTGGGTAAAGAAGTTTACGGATGATAAAAATGTAGCAATATGAGAAAAGATGACGTGTTCCATGATCTTTGAACAAACACTAGTGTAGGGATGGTCGATTAAAAATTTTAATCGATTAATCGTTAATCGTTAATCGATTTAGCCTTTAATCGATTAATTGCTTTCGGTGGAATGTTTTAATCGATTAATCGATTAATCGACATTTTTTATGGGTGCTTTAAAACCGATATCTCTTTGTTTGAGAGGCATCGTCGTGTTCGATATGGACCCAAATCTTTTTATCAGACGCGCTGACGATCGAAAATTCCCACTTTCAAAAGTGTCGACGAAGAGCCCCTGGTGTACAGTGCACGAAATTCCCACTTTCGCACACTGGACACAAAGGGCCCGTCGTCTTTGGTTGATGTAGCGGATTCAAGCATCTGTGGCCGTCATCGCTGGACTATTCGGCAGCAGGTCGTATTTTCTCGAAGCCTGCCTACTCGAGCTCATCGAAACCGGAGACGCTTTCTGGGACCACACTGGTTGGAAAGTCGCAGCTGAAACATGCAGTGTGGCGGAGGGTGAGGGAATCCCGAGAAAGGTAAAAGAGAGACAAGGAGGAAGAGGAATTAAATAAGACGCTCGCTCTCGCGTAAGCACGGTATCTTTTCTCGGTTTGTCGGTTAGATATTGTGGAAGCCCTACATAATACTATAATTGCGGACTGACGCGATCTTTTCCTTGAGGTCACCCATGCAGAGATTACACAGAAACATGCTGGCCACAAACAGGCCATCGGTACAGGCAACTGCGGGAAATAGAGTGACATTAGTTTCTGCCTCCCGGCTAGAATAAACAGCAGCTGCGCCAGTATACTCCACAGGTTTCATCTGATCGTTGCCTTAACACGGCGCCACTCGAATCTTTTCAATCGTGCATACAGCCTGAACTGTGAGCGCTCTCATGTTTCAGACATTACAACATAAATTTCGCGACTGTCCTTCTTTCTTGTCACAGCAGAAGACGGGGGCCTCTAGCTGAAAGCTGTATTTCTCCCTAAATATGCGACCATACAGTATTACTAAATGCTACAAGGTCACTTCTTCAATAGTAATGCACTGGATGCTAGACGTTCGGTAAACCGACGCGTAAAGTTACATAAATTACATAAAGGGTGTATAAGACCCTTTTCACAATTCGCGAGTGCGCATTCCTGCACTACACTTTCTCTCAACTAATGGCAGCAACTTTCGTGCATCAAGTGGAGACGAGGTTGCACGTGCTGTCTATTATGCGTGTTCGTGTCAAGAGAGCCGAGTCTACATTTTCCGCGTCCCAGCGCCAGCAAACCGCGCTTGAGCACTCTGTTTGAAGACGTCACTAGCTACCATTATTGGGCTAACTGCATCGCAAGAAAGCTAGCTGAACAATTATGAAAATGGTATAAACCCTATAAGACGGACAGTTGGGCTAGTTGGTATACAGCTTAATAAAAGATGGTTACTAGCGCCCTTGTCTTCTTTACGCTAGCAAACGTGTCTTATTATGTATATACGGATTACCTAATCCTCTCCCCATCATCGTACTTCATCACTCTTTTTCCCCCGTTGCGTTTTCCCCGGTGCAGAGTAGAAGGCAGGGGCGTACTAGCTCAGGCCACCCTCTCTGCCTTATATTTTCTCTCTCTCTTTCATTAATAAACAATATTTTATTTGCTAAAGAGTAAAACAGAACGGCACTAAGAACCAGTTAGGAAATGAGCAGCGTATATTACAATGCCGCACTTACACAAGAAACGAGTAAAATCTGAGGGTTGAATAAAATACAAAGAAAGTTGCGATTGACACTACAGGCGACGAACACTACTCGTTTATCAAATGTAAGGAGAGATGCGTTTATGCGGCAACACGATGAAACAGCGCCGCGAAAAACGAAGACGAACAAAATAAGAAACAAGACGATGCGCTGGCACGTGTGAAATTTACAGAAAAGAATAAACTTCTGTGGTAAAAGTTGGCGAATCGCCGTGCTGCTAACTTTCTCAACAGTCCCCTTTTGTTTTGTTTCATGGGGTTGCTGCTCCGAACCGCATGCATTTTTCTACTGAGCGAAGAAATATCAGTTGCCCGAGATCAACCGACACATCCTTTGGGTCGCCACACATCCAGCATACGAAAAAAGGCGCTCGAATGCTACTGACGTAGCAGGAATTGGCAAATACTCCACTGCAACGTCAAAGACCTGATCTAGGCCAGTTCGCATGCGGTGCCAAGTCTCAAGTGAATTCGGATTGGTGCAGCGATCGACTACAGGGTTACTATAGTATGTCTTGAACTGAGAAGGCATTTGGTTCATCGGATCGTCCTGCAGTGCAACTGGTGCAACGCAGTTGCGTAGAAGTGCGCGTGGTGCGAGCAGCAGTAGACTGTGAGCCGGAGAGAAGCGGGCAAGTTAATTTCTATCTCGATGGGTGGAGCCGCCTCCTGCCCGGGCTTGAAGCATTGGGGAGTGCTTAGAGTGGGACGCCGTACGCGACGGAGATCAGGGTGACATCATATCTTTCTCTATGGGGTATGGCCGCCGCCAGCTCCGGGCTCGTTCTGCTAGCGCAGGAATATGCGCTGTAGTGAAATCAGTGAAAGAGAGACGATGTGCACGGCCCCTGCGTCTCAGGATAGCGCGCCTCGCAGTCATGCGCTCCGGCCAAGGGGCGAGGTTGGGGGGCGGGATTGGGTGGTGCCGTAATCGATTAATCGAATAGTTTTAATCGATTAATTCGATTAATCGAGCGGTGGAAATCGATGACGATTAATCGATTAATTGTGGACCTTTAATCGATTAATCGATTAATCGTTCATCGATTTTACCATCCCTACACTAGTGAGCGAGATTGCTCCGTAGTAACCTGCAAATGAGCGGTCACCTTTCTTGAAGACCGGAATGACCTTCCCAACTCTCCAGTCTAATGGGACTTCACCTGTGTCGAGTGACTGCTGAAAAAAGATTGACAATATGGAACTGCATACATGTTTAGTATTTTTCAGAATTTTGGCGTTTATGCCATCTATACCGCATGACGAAGAGTTCTTTAATTGGTTAATAACTTTTACAATTCCCTCTGAATTGAATTCAATCTTTGGCATTGGCGGAAAAGCAAAATGCGGAAAATCAGGAAGTTCGTTGTTAGGTTCGTTAGTAAAGACGGAACAAAATGCAGAGTTGACGGATGGAACGTCGCAGTCGGCAACGGGGGATCCAGAAGTGTCACAAAGAGACACTGTGGTTTTGTCGTCCGGTTTCATAATTTTCCAAAAGCGGCGTGGGTATGTACATGTATTACCATATACATACATTGTCAGTGGCATTACCATTAACGTGTATTACCAGTGACAATTTGTATTAGATGCTGCAAATCACTTCTTGAATGCTGCCCTCTGTTAAGAACGAGTAAGAAATGTGTTTTTTTTCGTAAAAATATTATGTTGGCATGCCCGCAAAATCTTTCCAGGAATAACTGTCTTCAATCTTTTCAATATTTGTGTGTGTGTGTGTGTGTGTGTGTGTGTGTGTGTGTGTGTGTGTAACAGGTACGGCAAATATCACGTGAACTTCGGAACTGCATCAGTTTTGAACTGAAGAAGCACCTGATAACAAAAAAATGAAGTCCACGAAATAACCAGGACGAGATGAAATATTTTAATGCACATTGTTTACGCAAAATGTTCATCTTTTTGCACAAATGATGCGGCCAGGGAAAAGCAAGAATGGGAAAGTACACCTCGAATACGGGCAAAACATAAGTCACCGGAAACAGTTCGCTGTATGCTTACGCAAAACTTCACAAATGTACATTTAAATATGCAATCAATAAACGGAACTAAGCAATGATCACTATACATAATGGCCAACTGATATGTCCTTGAGCCAAGCTGCTGTCTCGGACGCACCATGTGGACAGAACTATAAAGGAAGAGCGCAGAAATAACGAAAGAAACTATTTCAAAACTGTTTTAAAAGTGCGAACCACTATTGTGCACTCAATAAAAAAGGAAGGCTGCCGCTTCTAGTTCGAAAAGCAATGAAGAACAAAAACGACAAATGAAAGTAACAAACAATCCATCTAGTACGGCTTCCCAATAGTTCAATTTGTTTGGTAACGCCGCGTATGCCGACCTCTCAGTGAACAAGGTGAAGCTGTTGATTGGCTGGTAATGTCCACCTGATGCCCGTATTCTTATGTTTATATTAGGTCACGGTGTTAACTGCTAAAAGGTACAACATTCTCCCGGCTATAAAAGGTGGTGAACAATAATATTGCGTCAGATCTACGGGCTCATTGACCTGAACTCTGGAACAGCAGTGTCTTTTCCTTTCGTTTGCGCTGATTTTTGTCCTGCTCGGTATCAAACGACAACGTTGACCCGGTGAGGAAGCTTAGCGAAACGGTCAATGACTTCCGACACGCTGATGTCGACATTTCCGTGGGCGTACAGAAGTGCCAGGCCAACCATGCGTTGCTCAGACATCGTAGAGCGTAAGTAGTTCTTAAGTAACCTCATGCTTGAAAACGTTCTCTCTGCGCTGGCAGTGGTCACTGGAAGGGTGATTAGAATCCGGAGTAGCTTGTACACATTCGCATAGAGCCTGCTGTTGCAATGAGAGAGGGCATCGGTTCCAGTACCGGGGCGCTGGTTTGCTGCTTTGTTCGCCCACTTTGTCCACCATAGTCGCAGTTCTCCAAAACCAGCCCTGGTTTCGACGTCATGCGCAAAAACGGTCAGGAGATTTTCTGCTCCTTTCTCCCGATCATCTTGCATTGCTGGTATTGCGGATGGTACAATTAATGAAAAGTCCTTTAGAAGTGCCCTGTGCTTTTCGAATCGTTGGTTTAACTGGGCTAGTACGTGGTCCATAAATGGAATGAACAGGGTTCTGCGAAAATATTCTTCCGCGCTTTCGAATGCATGCTCTTAAGGTTTTGCTTCCGGACACCGGCTCGACGGCTGGTGGTCTCCACATTCAGTTTTTCTGCCAATGCCTGCACTTGTGCAAATATTTCTGAGAATAGAAGCATTCGTGTTCTTGCGGTCACTTTCAATTGTCTGCTGTATCACTTCTATGTCGTCAGTGGCAGCGCTCATGTCGGTACTCCCGTCTGCAGCTTCTTTGATAGTGGCAAAGTCAGTGCTAACACCTGCTCCGTCACATGCAGGCTTACAAGGAACGCTGGTGAAAAGAGTGCCAACATTAGACTGCCTGCACTGGACTTTCGCCATTTCCGTTAAACTTAATCTCCTCTAGTGCTGCGATCAACGGCTCAAAGAGGCTCACAAACGAAAGCACTGCATCGTGATTCTCGGCCCAGCGCGTTTCGCATATTCCCAAAAGGCGCTGCCTTGTAGACTCAGGACAGCTCAGACTTATCATTTTTGGCAAAACGTGTGAGCGGCTAGAAGATTTACGGAAAAAGACTGACGTCGCCTTCAGAGTCCCAAAACACTTTCGAATGTCTGTGATGGAGCATGCCGCACATACAACTAGATTAAGGGAGTGACACGCGCACTGAGTACATAGAGTGCGGCTGGATATTTCTCACGGACAGCAGCTTGAACACCATTCGTTTTGTCGGCCATCGAACTTGCACCATCGTAGCCTTGACCACGGAGATGCTGCATGTTAATTCCCATTTCTATAAGGAGCCTTATGATGGTGTCGGCGAGGGCCCGGCCATTTGGTCGTGAATTGGCACAAAGCCTAAGAACACTTCTTCGATTCTGTTCGCATCCTTATTAAGGTACCTTGAAGCTGCTCGATACCAGCAACACCCGTCGTTTCATCAGCAAGTACGGAGAAGCAGCCTGCAGCGTTTACTTTTGCGACTAGGCTTTCCTTGATGTTGCAGCAGAGATTTCTATAATGTGGTTTTGTACATCTGGACTAAAATATGAGGCCTTATTTGGGCAACTTTCCAAATGCTTTTTTAGATCTGTGTCACCACAATCTGCGCGCATGCGAAGCAGCTCTCTGAAGTTGCCTGTATTTGTAGAGGAGGCTGTGCTTGAATCCATGGGACCACTGTCTCTATGTCTACGGGGAGCCACACCTTGCCGCCCGCAAAAGAGAACTGTCTCAACAATAGGCTGTAACTTCCTTCGGGTCTCTCTTATTTGAATTTGCCTGCCATGGTCCAGCTGATCAACAACACTAGGCACATATCCTGAGAATGTTTGAAGAAAACTATCGGCTACCAGATGAGCGTCAGTGTGATATTTAGTGACTTCATGTGCACCGAAGACTTCGAGGGCGTGCTTCCACTTTTGAAATGGCTTGGATACGAGGGCCTCAGTGCGCGCATGTTGGCCCTTGCCAATCTCACTTCTGCTAAAAAGGACACACACTCGGCAAAACGCACCCTCTTGAAGCGCTGAGTAGCTAAGCCATCGGTACCTGTCCAGCCAAGCCACGTAAACCTTCGTTTCTGCTTAAAATCGATCATAGACTTAAACATATAGCATGGCGGAGGAATCCAAGGAGAAGCTAGCAGTTGATGTTTGTGTCATCATCCACTTTTGAGCATCTGTGTAGAGCCCAATCTCAAACTTGCTTCTGCTAACATTTTGAGGGTCAGAAAAAGATAAATAATTAATAAATGATAATCAGGCTGAAGCCCAATAAATCCCACCACCCGGGTGACGCCGCTGGTTGGTGGTGTATGAGAGCACGAAAAATTTCGGGGGGGGGGGGCTGAAGCCCCATAAGCCCCCCCCCCCCCCCCTGGCTACGCCCCTGGGTGATACAGAGCCTCAACCAACACAGCAACCGCGAACACGCAAGGAAAGTGATAATAATAATAATTGATGGGGTTTTATGTCTCAAAACCACGATATTGCCGCGAAGCATTTTACTGTTTGCTTTGTGCATGTCGATAACCGCCGGCCCGTACTTTTATCATCTATGTTCGTGATACGAGACGTGCCGCGCTTTATCTGGAACGATCGCCGTCCCACGCATGGACTTCGCGATAGTTGCCGAATGTATACATAGTGGCTGTTTTGTGGGGCGTATTTCGAACGTTCTATGACGTCTTAAAATTGAGCGCTGGCGACTACAGCGGACATTTCTGTTCGTCAACGATATCCGTGCACGTTGCTTGCTGCCGCCGCAGCAGAGTTGTATGTAGTGCAGTTTCTTTTAGTCGGCGCAAGTCAGCCTTATAAACGTATTCTTTTCTTTTACGAGCCTTTCAGTCTCCTGTCTTCCGAACTACCGTCACTGCTACGTGATAATATGATTATGGGAGACGCCGTAGGGAAGAGCTCCGGAAATTTTGACCATCGGGTATTCTTTAACGTATACCGAGATCGCACAGAACACGGGCATCTAGCATTCTGCCTCCATCGAAATGCGAACGCCGCGGCCGGGATCGAACCTGCAACCTTCGGGTCAGCAGCCGAGCACCTTAATCGCTACACCACCGCGGCGGACTCAAGGAAAGTGAGGAAACTGAAGACAGAACACCCCTGGAAGACGCTCAACTACCATCCACTCGTCCACGTGGTCCGGAACGTGGATCAGGTGGATTACGAAAAAACCGGCATCAATGCTTCCTACAATAAATTTGTTGAGAGAACCAGGCCTCCCATCATTACCGGTGACTTCAACATTGATTTATCAAGACCCAACAACGCTTGATCCTCATACTGCGTGAAGGACGATTTGATGTGGAGGGGGCATCAAAAGTAAAGCTGCCACGTCCACGATAGGAGGCATCATATATCATTTCATCGTAAGAGGCATCCAGGATTTCCACCAACTGCACTATATACCTCTCACTTCACTTAGACTCCTCATAGCCGCGATCACGAACGTATCCGATTAACAAGTCTGGTCCAGCTGCTGGTGCTCACTGATCACGGTGATGACGACCTTGTTCGAGAACTGTCAGGAACCCCTTCTACACATACACACGGGTTCGTGAAACGTTCGTGCGTTCTCACAACTGTAACTGTGACTGTAACCTAAGTGCAGTGCACCTGCGCGTGCCACTCGGCTGTGTATATACCTATAGGGAAGCTTTCCTGAATGAAGCAGTGGCGAGTAACGCCTGTCCTCTGCATCTGTGTTCCTTCTTTGTCCTGTTCGGATTCGCGCTATCCATGCAGTATTGAAGAATATAAGCACTGCATATCAGCTTACCGCGTCTGGTGTTGGTAACACCCATGCTGCTGTTGCCATCGTTACGCAACTGTAAACAACTGGTTATATAATACATGTGCGACCCTTCAACATATGAGTGTGCGTATACCACTTCCATATTTCTCTAGTGAAAAATTACGCCACAGTCACCATCCCGCGCATGCTTCGCATAACATCGATTCCCATAGTATGTGGGATCTGCCGAATTTTTTAAAAATTCGTACTGCGTCATTTGTGCAAGGGGAGTGCCAAGTACACATGGACGTTCACAAGGGAGAAGGTACAAGTGCATTAACTGTTTTATTTTGCGGGAGACATGTTACTGGTAAATTTGTGGATGTTGTGCTTGACCAACGTTACTATAGATAGCTTGACATCGGGGCACGCTTTTGGCATTCGCTTTAGCGGTGGCGTGATGCTTAACAATAACGGCTAATTAGTGAGATAGTAGGTAGTCTCCGAGTATGAAAGCAACTAAATACAAAATGTCACCTATAGAGAACCATTGTATGCAACGCTAAAGCGTGAATTGCAAGTAAGTGCTAATTGCGGAAATAGATTATCGCTCAGCTGCTCATAAGGCGCTGTTGCCCCTGCGTACAGCTGGCGACAGTAGGGCGCGTTACAATATCCTTGTAACTGGCGTCTGCGTGTGTAACTTTTATATGCTATGGGAAGAAGAACGGAAACTTTATTGTCAAATCAATGAGATTTGAGTCCGGCGTCTTTTTAGTGGGCCTGGGCTATGGGAGCGGCAGCCGCTAGCGCGCCGACGGTGGAAGAGAACGATGGAAACGGGCACGCTCGCGGCTTGCGCTCAGTGGCCGTTGACAGTGAGTCGCGGCCGAGTCTTTGAATGATAAAGACGTGTTTCGCAGTGTCTCGTCCTCGTCTCTGAGGGGTTCTGCGCGGCGGCTGGCCCAGATCCCTACTATGCAAACACAGACGGTCTTAGAACAGCTCAGAACACGCTGCTGCCACTGGACGCGTGCAGCTCGCGGCAGAAATTACTAAAATTGCCGCACAGCATACGCCCATGGATTGCACATAGGTTCGGCCAACTGAAGGTACCTTTGTCACGCTGGTATCCACGAATTTCGGGCGAGCGAAGCATTGTCGATATATGGAGAAGCACTCAGGAGGGCACACGTTTATCCTTTTTATAACGGCACGACACGACGAACCGAAGAATTCGGAGCCGAAGGTGTTCACTCCGGCCTGCATGACGCCCCACAAATTATGTAGTGGCCTTACGTAAGCTTAAGGTGGCGGTTCCACTACCACCATCTTGCCAATAGTTCGAAAAACGACAACAGACGACGCCACTCATCCACGTTTGCAGAAAGCGAGAAAATTGCGCGTGCAAGTATGGTCAGCGTCGCCTCGCGCGTGTTTTATATGTTATATGTCGCGCTAGGTGACGGAAATCGGCCGACAAAAAGCAAGGAGCACAAATGCGGACGGCGTCTTTCACCTACAATCGGGGCCAACTGTTGGCGTCGTTTCAACCCCAGGTGAAAATTTCCTGCTGGTTTTCTGCTGGTTTGTGCTGGTTTCTGGTGGAACCAGCAGGACAGCTGCTGGTTTCCTGCTGGTTGTACTGGTTCCAGCAGGATGCTTACTGGTCCTCTGCTGGTTCCAGCAGGGTGCTTGCTGGTTTTATGCTGGTCCCAGCAAGCATCCTGCTGACTGTACTGGTTCCAGCAGGATGCCTACTGGTTTCGTGTACTGGTTCCAGCAAGATACTGGTTTTCTCCTAGGATGCTGCTGGAACCATCAGGTAACCTGCTGGTTTTCAGTTGGCTTGAACTGGTTCTAGCAATGCACGTGAAATCGGTGTGAATTAACAGCTGCAAATCCCCTTTCAAGCATCGTTTTCAGCTAGAAATCGCTCTGGCTTGGAATTTTTCATTCCAAGCTGGCTGGAAATAAGAACCATTCCTAGCTTGAAAGGGCATTTTCAGAGTCGGGAAGTCATATTTTCATCTGGAAATTTTTCCAGTTTCATTTGGGAAATAATGTGCTAGCAGAAAATTTTCCTCTCTTGAAGTACAAAAACAACTCCAGCTGCATAACAGTGCGCTATAAACAAGTGACGTACATATCATGGTGTGCATTCATAAGATCGTAATCTTCATCACACTGTACAGAGTGCACATTTTACAACAGAGATCTAAAGTGCCCCGTACGACAGGGTTACAAAAAATATCGCCGGAAAAAAAAAACGCACTTTTATTCGACCTTTCCTGTAGATGTGCGTCCGACCGACACGGCTCATCTTGCTAATGTAAACGCCCAACTAAAGTTTGGTCATACTTAACCGTTGCGCAAACAGGTAGTGTTCACGGCGCAGCGGTTACTTCCCTACGAAAAGGAGCTTCTTGTTATGAACATTCACCATTCTCAGCTGCCACGATCGGACAGCAGCGAACTGAAGCGAACACTGCCGTAAAGAACGCGGCATTGCTAAGTGAGGTCTTTTTTGTTGACATCTCAGTAGCATTAGTCTCGTATCTTTTCTTGATGTTTTTCGACGCTATTGCTAAATAGTGACCAACTTTATAATATAAATACTACGTTCTGAAAAGGTTGTATTTTTTATTTACGTGTAACAGCATTACAATGGTGGCCAATACACCGTATAAATTATCATGACATCGCGTAGCGCCGTAGCTTCGTACAGCACATGACGGCTAGTCGTGATAAACGTTGGTCGTGATGCCTTCTTTGCATGTGTGTGCTCGCTAGTGCAGCGAAGTAGCGAGTTTACTAGCAGAACCTGTGCGGCATTAATTAACATGTAATAGTTTTTGTTCAGTTTCATCTGTGGAAAGTGTAACGAGTCAATAGCAGCATATCTGAGTGGTTTTTGGTGCTGTACTATGCGGCGTCTTGACAGTGCCGATCGAGGGACACCGATTTCCTCAGCTCTCATTCTTCCATTTGTCGGTAAGTGTTGCACTTATATATTTCAAATATGTAGCGAACGTTTGTCCCGACCGCTTCTTCATTGCACCTTGATGTAGTACGCGATGTATATATATGCGCGAAGCACACATACCGGTTTGTGTAAGGAGTCTTTGTCTGCGTGCAACAAAAATAATTAACATTGTTGCGCATATGGACGAAAACAACGAAGACCAGTGATCGTGCGTGCCGCTCCGAGCCGGCTGCTCCTGAGCTCACCTTCACGACGTAACAAACGGCCCCTTCTATCCTTAACGGCCGCAAGCGTAACAATATGTTTAAATCTACTTTGTTGAGGGAATTAATGGCTATGCAAAAGTTAGATGTCTGCAGTCGTGATCTGCATGGGCAATCAAACCTTTTATTTTGTTACAGATTGCCTGCGCGTCACTCGGGTGCCTTCAACAACACAAACACCACTGCTGTGGATCAAGGCCTCCTGCGGATCTCTGTCCAAAAAGATTCAAAATGTCAATCGCAAACTGAAGCCGGCAAAATGAACTATTTCAAGTGTATACAAAGATTTTTCAGATGAAATATATTACTTCAAATAGACCTTTTTGTGTTATACGTGTTCTTAATGGGATTTTGAAAAAGCTACATCAATGGAACTACAAGCTCTTGAGGGGAGCCAACTGCGCTGGAACCAGCAGCTACTGGTTCCGTGGCCTGCTGGTTCCATCACCTACTGGTTCCATCGCCTGCTGGTTCCATCGCCTACTGGTTCCATCACCTACTGGTTCCATCACCTACTGGTTCCATCACCTACTGGTTCCAGCAGCTGCTGGGAATGTGCTAATAAACCATCACTACTGGAACCAGTAGCGAACCAGCAGGAAAATTTCACCTGGGACGACATGACGATAAGTGCCCCAGTTTGTAAGGACAAACGCTCGCTTCCTATTGCAGCTCTTGAGAAAGGACAGCGCAGCGTCTAAATACAATCGCTTGAGAACAAAAGAAAAAACAAAACACGCACACACACACGCACACTGGTGCGTACAACAGCGTGCACTCACACACGCAAACACACACGCTCTCACCCACACGCACGCGCTACGCTCTCACTAACGCACTCACTCACATAATATAATGTGCCTCAGTGAAATAGTATTGAACAAAACATCAATCAAACGCTTCGCAGCGTTTCAGTGGAATTGCATCATTTTGGTTCATTTTAGCGTCCGTGCCAGTGACTTTTATAGCATCGCGCGAGCGCATGTCTTTTGTGCGTGTGTGTGTGTGTGTGTGTGGGGGGGGGGGGGGGGGGGCGTGCTTTTGCTGATTCCAATTGGAGGAGGAAAAAATGGACAGACAGATTTCAGCAAATTATAATTCGAGAGTTATCTGCGAAATTTCATCCTCTCAAACTGCAATAAACGGTTACCAAAATAAAGTACATCTTGATGATCAGTTGAACACATGATATTACCGGATTTAGAACCTCCTAGAACACTTGCTTCTGCCAGCGAGACGTCTGACAATGAATGCCTTTGCGTGAGGAAGAAGACAATGATTTTTCCATGTGAGGCATGATTTTTTTTCTCTTGGGAACAGTAATAAACCAAGATGGTTTGTGCGTTAGAGGGCAAGACACCCCGTTATTTTCGTCTCTTTGTTCTCATTTGTAACCTTTCGCGACGCTGTACAGGCGCGTTCGTGGTCGTCTCGCACGAGCGTTTACAACGATGAAAGCCAGGCGCAAGACGCGCGTAGTCACACATACTGCTGACTGAACTTCTTGTATAGCTTCCACAGCGTTGCATATATTGTATGAAATTGAGTATAGGTACATCGGTCAGCGTAGGCGTGCACACGAGGGGGCTGGGCACCCCCCCCCCCCCCTTGGGAGGGAGAGAATACAACATTTATTGGTACAAATAGGTCGCTATTGGGGGTGGGCCTCCTAGACCGGAAGACCATTGGCTCTTGCCGCCGCCCGGGCACGACGGTCGACCAGGGCTTGTTGCTGCACTGGGTCAGAGCTGGACAGGGTCGCCTTGGGGGCTTACATGACCGGTCATGTGTAGGCTTTTACAGAATCCAGTTTTTATTTATGCTTGTTCTATAAAAGCATGAATACACTTATTTGTTGTGGAAAGCTGTGGTTTTCCTTTATTTTGACTTACAGGCACCATCGACAAGTTTTCCATTTAGGTTGCCGCAAAAGTTTTTCAACAAAATGTTCGTCAGTAGCATATATATCGGCACTATGTTGTTCATGTGGCCACTCTCACGTGCGTCTAAGTCAGGTTATTCTTCGTTGACCAGACATTGCACTGTCCGCCTTGTACTTCGCTACGAACTAGTTGTTATCCGATCATTAGTAGTAGTTCTGGCTACGCAGCAAGCCGCTTTACGACAAAGTAGCAGTGCGCAACAGCGTTATCCACTAGGTAGAGTAGTCCTCCTCAGTCGAACTGTTTCCTGACACCGTAGCGCTCATTAGTGGCAAAGACAGTGATCGTCTTATCCAAAGTGAGTGCGTCTTTTCACAAAGCACAATATAACTTTTCCAGGGTCCCGTACATTGAATATTCTGCCACGTTGACTAGAACGTTCTGCATCTTCAACAAAGTCTCGCTTCTGTCGCATCGTTGCAACTAGGATGTAATTATACCTGATTGGGTACAACTTACCACTACTGGCCAGTGGAAGTTGTCGGCACAGTGCTCGACAGGCATACTTTGAAAATTCCGGCAATGACAAGCTTTCATACGTTCACCATCGTGTCCCCTTTGAAGCGGCGCTACATACGTATCATTCACACGGCATGTCAGCGTCCTTCCTTTCACAATTTCGAACCTCACAGACACGAAAACACTCAAAGGAACGCGCAAAACACGAGCAGCTGAACCACAAAGAGATGCACATTACTAAAGACGTGCCGGGGAACACTGGTTCTAAGAACGCGTGACGAACGCGCAATCTTCCTGCATACCGAAACCATTTGCCGCTTGATGAGACCGCCCCACCTGCTGACGTGGGGCGAGTGGAAAGGGTTTATCACTAAGCCCTCCTCCTTTTACGGTTGGTGTTTGTTACGCGCGGCGACTAGACTTAGCTAGTGAAGCAAACTATGAGGCCTGGAGATATAATTCATGCCTGTTCTACCCGTTTTATTATGTTTAATTGCGCCACTTTTGGCGAACGCTTCAACTCGCATAAAGCAACTTGATGTTTCATTTCATAGATGGAGCTACCACCAAAAAACGCCTGTGCGACTTATGATTCATTGAAAATATTTTGTTTGAAGCACTGAGTGGTCAAGTTAGTGAGCACAAGTAGATAAAAGACGCAATATGCATCTACTAATGTGGAATACTCGTTGGCAATTAGCGTCTAAAAGAAAAAAAAAAGCGAGTTTCTACGGGACTGGTCAGCAGAAAAATTACGTAAATTCACTGCTGTCTTGCAGGTTCCCTAATAAAGGTAAAGTAATTTTCTCTTCATAGAATCATAGAAAGGGCCTTGCTTCTTCATTATGTAGAAGTTCACAGTATCAGCTTGTATAGTTTTGTCGCTTCATCGGTAATGCGTGACCAAGTACAGCCATAAACTGCCGCATTGACACAATAATAATTCATCAAGTTTTCGTCAGAACACAAAGCAACTTCGCATGGAAAATAAGTGCGATGAAGTCTACGTAGCCACTAAATATTATTGTTCTGCTGCGAAAAATAAAAAAGATATTCGCACAAAAACTTTTAATATTTTGCCCATTTTCATTGGAGCGTAAATAAAGTACTAATTATTTTATGGCTAATATCTCTTCATAGAAACCTTAAATAGCACTTCTTCTAAAGGCACGGTAAATTTGGTCTTGTTATGTTGAACAGTTTCGCCGTACTGGCAGTACAACGGAGGCTTGTACAACGAAAATGCCTTTTGTTGCTCACACTATTTTCATTGCTATTAGGTAACGCTTCCGAACAGGCATTAACATCAGGTGTCATTAGAAAGCGGAGATCATAAGCTTTCTGAATTATTGCAATTAATATTTATTTGTCAAGCGCAGCGAGCACAGTGCGTCCGCAAACAATGCATAAAATGCGGAAGGGGGTTCGCCGGAGTGGGACCGCCACCTTTTTAAACACAGGTCGATGGTTGTTCTCTGAAGACGACTGGAAGTGAGAGTACTGTCAGTGAGTTGACAGTGGCATTCAGGTTGTATTATTTCGACCTCACAGCTGAATACATCTTCGGGATATCTTTGACGTGAAGTGTATTATCCAAAGGTTAAATGATCGTGTGCATTCTCTGTCGAAAGAATAATAGTGTTAAAACCCTCAGCTATAATCCAACCCTCATGGTTCACGAGGGGCCACTCTCCGGCCTGTTAATTAAGAACCTGCTTGCGACTCGATCTGTGCACGCACTGATAAAGTCAGCACAAGATCCGTGGTGTTAGCGCATAATATGCCACACACAAGTTTTGTAAGGTTTGAGGCCAGTTATGACATTCAAAATTAATCGAAACAAGCGACTGGTTTGACTGTTTTGAAAATCGATGTCTTACTAGTTGAAAACTATTCGAAGAGTATTCGATTATTATTCGTATTCGATTCGGTGTCATCACTATTCGATTCGGTTCTAAAATTCACTATTCGCACAGCCCTAAAATTTCAGGCTAGAAGCAGAATAAAAGCATGACACAGCTAGTGTTCTAACGTTATAGAGCCCCTGCTTAGCGGCAGCCTCCTTTAGAATGCGGCAGTGCAAGGCGCGAACGTGTCGCATAGGCGGCTTCGCAGATAGTGCGTGGTCGTGAGATGCGGAAGACAATTTTCACAGCAGAAGAGTAGGGCAAATTTTTTAGATGCGAAGCAGCTCTTGCGCTGGGCTGTGTCCGTAGTTCCATTGGCGATCGTCCACCTAGCAGAGCCATCTGAGCGCGCGCTCGCGCCAAGGAGAAGTCTTCTTCCTCCTGTTCTTCGACCGCCTTGATGATGATACGTGCAAAGCACTTTAGGGGCCCGGGCTGCCGTATGCTGTCCTATAGGTTGGCATAACGCAGACAAAACCATGTGTACTGGCACGCGCTAGCGCGTTCGTGGCTGTGTAAGGGGCTGGGTAAGACCAGGGTAAGACACTGTGGCCTCTCCTCCTTACACTCTCTCTCAGCAATCACGTGATGGCGTCGGGGAACGAGATTCTGCAGACGCGCGATGAACCCGCGTGGCGTGCTCCTACAAGAGTTCGGGACGAGTAACAACAGCAGCAACTACAGTGAATTCATGGTGTGCTCCACTTGCAAGGACGCGAACATCGGGCAAGGTGCCCGATGCCCGATGTCCGGTGTCCGATGCCCGATGCCCGATGCCCGGTGCCCGATTTCATTCGGAAGGCAAACCGGCAGCAAAAAAGAAAAGTACTTCCAACGAATCCCCTAGCGTCGCCGCCTTCCCAGAAGCGAATCTCTCTCCCCTACGTGAAAGGCACCAGTGAAGCCATAAGCAGACTCCAAAAGAAGAAAGGCATAACGGTCGCACACAAGCCAACCAACAAATTAAATCTTCTTCTACCGAAACCCAGGGGGACCTTCCACCAAGAGAGAGAGAGAGCGCAAGGCGTCGTCTACAAAATCAAGTGTTCCGACTGCCAGGCCGCATACATTGGCGAAACAATAAACTTGACCGAAAGAATTAAAGAGCACAAAAACGACGTCAGGACGCTCTCAAGACAACGGAACCCCCTTGCAGAACGCTCGGAAGATGCTGACCATAAGATTGACTTTGAAAAAACCGAAATCCTAGCAAGAGAAACTAACCAACAAAAACGGCTATTACTGGAATCGTACGTGGTTCATCCAGAACACCGAAGGCAACTTGAACCGATGCAAGGGGAACCTGCCGTCAGTATGTACATTCACGGTCTAACCACAGCAAGAAAACCAATGCAAACAAAGTCGCGAGTGAGCGCATCCGTCCCCGGCCGGCCCCCGCCCATCAATCCCACACAACCGCAGCAACCGCGGCAGCCACGACCCCGTCAACACTCTCACCACCAAAGAAGACGCGCCTTCCCTCCTTCTCCCCAGATGGTTCGGAAGAGGAGTCAAGAGTTGCACCTCGACACCGCCGCTGTCACTCCCCCTGAGGAAGGAGTCGAGGTGATTCCGAAACGTAGGGGATTAAACCCATTTTGGTTGGAGCCTTTTGAATGTCTTAATTTGTGAGAGAAAACCGCCGTCAAGAGAGGAGGGCTGTTTGGGCTACAGTCACTACAGAAAATCTGGATTGTACCAGTGAATTTATTTTTAAACGATCCATTCCTAATCATATCCGGATTGTAAAACAATTTTATTTCTAAAATAAGGTACCACCCGTTTCATGGCCAATCCCCCGCGGTGGGTTGCGCCAAGTAGCTGAGGATCAACTAACCAACCAAGTCCAATAAGTCTGTTTGGTGTGGTCCACAAAGCTGAACCTTATTTTTAGGGGTGTGCGAATATTAGAAATTTCGAATATTTTTCGAATAGTGTTTGCGATTCGATTCGATTCGCACTGGAATTTTACTATTCGAACTATTCACACTTCCCAAAAACAAATACAGTCAAACGTCCGATTGAAAGTGACCCCTTTAGATTTCCAATATGCTCCACCTCATTACACTCTCGTATTGCGGCAAAGCTACCTTTCAAGCTCCTTTGCGGTCGAATTTAACCAAGACAGTCAACGTCCGATTGGAAGTGGTCCCTAGATTTTCAATATGCTTCACCTCATTATATTCTTGTATTGCGGCAAAGCTGCCTTTCAAGCTCCGTTACGGTTGAACTTAGCCATGACACAGTCAACGTCCGATTGAAAGTGACCCCTTCAGATTTTTAATTTGCTTCACCTCATTACGCTGTCGTATTGCAGCAAAGCTGCCATTCAATCACCGTTACGGTCGAACTTGGCCAAGAGACAGTCAACGTCCGATTGAAAGTGTTCCCTAGATTTTCAATATGCTTCACCTTATCACATACTGGTATTGCGGCAAAGCTACCTTTTAAGCTCCGCTACGAAAGCGCTGGTTCCAACTTGGAGATGAAAGATGTGGCAGAGGTGGGGGCTCAATTAATACTGTTTTGGACCTAAAACTTGGGCAGGAAGTCCGAAAAATTGGAAGCCGAAGCTTTTTAGCATCCAAAATTTCAGATGTTCTTACATATCGACGTCTACGAGGTAGATTTGGAACTCCGGACTTGAAGAGAGCACACCCTTGTCCGCCACGTCAGTTGGGCTTCCACAGAAGTTGAGAGAGGAGGAGAGGCTGAGGAAATTGCATCTTTGCCTATCACGTGTAAAGTGTTGTCGGCAACACTTTGGTTGCACTAAATCAAGCACATAAATACAATTTGGCCTCTACATTGCCTCATTATTATCAAGACAACTATGAAACACCACCCTGCCAGTGCTTAATCAACCTAGCGAAAAGAAACACTTTCATGTTGCTATCTCATAAGAATATGACTAGGAATCTTCTCTAACTTTTTTTCTGCAATTTCGGTTCGAAGTATTCGAAAAATATTCTACAAATATTCGAGAAATATTCGAAAAATATTCGATTCGATTCGCACTCACACTTCAATATTCGAATTCGCTTCGCACCCAAAATTTTGCTATTCGCACAGCTCTACTTATTTTGTGGTGATGTTCATAAAATAAAGCTGCAGTTTATCCTGTGGTTTGATCCGCAGAATCGATTGGGACTAAATTCTGTGGTCTGGTGCGCTGAAACCGCCGTTAAACAGTTATGCACGGCCCACAGCGCACGTTTATTGTGTGGTCCACAAAATAACACTGTGCTTTATTTTGTTGTCTGGTCTACAGAATAAAGTTGGAGTTTATCCTGTGGTCTAAACCAACTGCGATATGGAAGCGGCCCGAAATGCGCCTTCGTTAAGCTTGCTGTCAAAATTGCCGGTTGACAAAGCTGAAAAGGTGAGCTCGCCTTCTTTCTCGCCTTCTTTGTTTCGCTTTAACTTAGCGGCTGTTTACAAGCCCAATGCCGTCGGATGGGGTTATCGCAGGCCAACTGTTGGCGGGCGTGGCTTGAGCCCTACCTGTGGCAGCGCCTCGGTGGTTACAGTGGAACCCAAAAGGCGCGGGTTCTATCCCGGTCGCGGCGATCGCATTTCGATGGAGGCGAAATGCTAGAGGACCGTGTACCGTGCGATGTCAGTGTACGTTGAAGAACACCTGATGGTCGAAATTTCCGGAGCCGTACACTACGGCGTGCCTCATAATCATATCGTGGTTTTGTCACGTAAAACCACGGTTAGTACATGTGACAGCGCTTCGATGAGTTCGTGAGATTGTGGTGCCGGATCAGAATGGCCGCTAAGAGCGTGAAAATCGTGCATAACTCGCGCTGTTCGCCAGCAAACATGAGTCGGCATCGTACTATCGCATACCTGCTTCGGCTATCTGTTTTCTTCTCGCCGTCATTCGTGTGTTCTACAAATACTGAAATGATATACCTCTTGCTTATCCCCGTAAAGGCGCTTCTTATACCGGTGTCACACGGTCGCTTTTGATGATCGGGCCTGATCTCAATCGAATTTCTTTAGCGTGCAATGGCTCCTTTACTCAAACTGCAAAAGGGAGGCAATTAGATCCCGATCGAGATTAATCGTGATCAGCTGTGCACCGTGTGACACCGGTATTAGTCGGTGTGTGGTACCTTTACAGTATGTAATTTAGTGCAGAGTGAGTGACCATATGACACGGAGAGATGAAAGGTGCTTTTTAGTACACAAGGTGAACCGCAGGTTTCAGAATTAAGGCTGCCTTGCCTCTGATTTTTACTTTTCAAATTACGTGAATCACGTGGAGGCGAAGTAAACAGCTTCGGCTAGGAGATTTGGCTGCTTGGTTGTGGCCAGACAGTCACTGCAATGAAGAAATCACATATTACATATTTCGATGGAGGCGAAATGCTAGAGGCCCATGTACTGTGCTATGTCAGTCCACGTTAAACAACACCAGATGGTCGAAATTTTCAGAGCCCTCCACTACGTCCTCCCTCACAATCCTATCGTGGTTTCGGGACGTTAAACCCCAGATATTATTTTATTAGTAGTAGTAGTCTAGTTTTAGTTGTGAAAGCGTCTCTGTAGTGCAGGGAGGTTGTAGTAATAATCAGAGGTTGCTAAAGCATAAATTCCCGTTCATTGGAGGATGACCGTCTAATGTTTTGTTGAAATGTCACGATGCACTTCAAAATTTAATGTCAGTGCAGTTTTATTTAAATTTCGAAATGAAATAATGTATATGATGGTTGTGGCTTGGTGTGTCATTAATAGTTGAGGTGACAGTAGTGGTGGTCAGATGGTAGAGCGTCTGCCTCCAGTACAGGAATTACTGGGCTTGATTCCCAGGGCTGCCATGGACACATCAGCTTTAACAGCAAAGCTGTTCTTAGTCGAGGCTTTCATGTCTGCCACCATGGTAACGCTGTTCATAAATGGGTATATGCCACAGAAATTGGGTAAATCCCACTGCTCACCACCGGTCCACTAAAAATGAAGAAAGCAACTGTTGAAGCTCCCTCGTCACTTGTGTATAAGAGTGGTATGGTCAAGATGCAATAAAACTATACAACCACCTCAAAGCTTAACAAAGAGTGTTTAATAAAGAGCAGTGATACAACATATCTTAAAGACTTGCAAAACATAGAAATGCGTTAACCTGGCGAAGGGAAGGCCACCAGCTTCGCTGTTTCATCAATGTCCGCAAAGCGGAGCTGGTTTAATTTTTTGTCATGGATAGAGGGGTACCCCAGTTGGGTGCTCAGTTGTGTGTGGGTACTCATCTTCATTGGTGGACTTGTGAAGGTCTCTGGGCAGCATTTCAGCCTGCAGTATCCTTGGTTAAAATATTTGAGCATCTGCTGCTGCTGTGGGAAGCAGAAGTTTGCTGCCCCCGGGTACGTGCTGATAAAATAGTTACAAGCACATTTCCACCCTGGTGTTTACAAATACAAAATTTCAAGTCACTTGGGGTGGATGGATGGATGAAAGAACTTTATTTTGGTCCCTCGGAACGCGCCCTAGCATGTTGCAGGCTGCTCCCACATCGGAAGAGAAAGACCAAATCTCTCTGCTGCGTCGCAGGCCCGTTGGACTGCCCATAGCTGCTCTTCGAGCCCGGAGTTGGGGTGGACCCTGTAAGAAATTGGTCGCATCGCTTCTTTTTTTTTGTGTGCTAACCAATGGCCTGACAATGGCATGCAGCCACCCAAAGCTGCTGATGAGGAGCCTCACAAGAGACTGGAACGGGGATAGAGCATGCTAGCATGCCCTCATCCTCCACCAGTTGCTATCCTTAGAGTGAGAGCCTCGTGAATCATCCAAGCCTTGTGAGCAGCCTGGCCATCCTCAGTGCATCAAACAACGTCCAAACCATCCAGAGGGCTTTGTTGGCTAGGGGAGAAGTGTTATACCGTGTGCACCCATGTTGTGCCAGCAAGCCCGTGTGTGTACAAGGTGGCATGGGAAACAGTGTGGAGATTTCAGTGTGCACTGGCTGATGGCATATGCTAATCGTGCTTTTGCCATGGTGCTCAACTTCATGACTACTTTGTGTGGCATGAATCCAGAAGCTTCGCTAATTACGGCATAGCAGCAGCTGCCTTGCATCTTCACCATACTGTACCACGGTGTGCGCTTCCAAGTTTGGCAAGTATGAGCCAACTACCCTAGCAACACATCCTACTAACATACTGACAAAGAATGCTTTCACGAATCATGATTGACGACGAACTGCTAAAGGATACTTTAAATATTAACAATATTAAAGCCTAGACATGAACTATGGCTGCTGTCTCTGGGCTCATTGGGAGAGCCATCGTGAGAATGTCACCATTAAAGCAAAATAATAGAAGAGTTTTAGAATTGGGGACCCAAGACACTGGGTCCCCAAGCTGTGTTGGGTAGGCTGCTCTTTGGAGGAGCAGAGTTTGAGAATTGGGTCAAACACAGGCAGTGTTGGGTACAGCGCATGGGATACCACATGTGGGCACATTAAAATTATGCAAGATGCAGGCCACACTGCGTCATGGCCATGGAGAACAAAGAACTAGGAGGGAGCATCAGGTGGCAATCTTCAAGCCCAGCTAAAAAAAATTAAACAGGAGCATGCTGGGAATTGTGACCAGAGCATGGAACACAAGGGTGGAGCGGCAATGGAGGAGGTTTGCTTGTGGGTGCTAAGCACGTGTGCTCATCAATTTTTGTTTTTCTTTCCGTGAGCTCAGTAATAAAGAAAATGAAACAGGAGCATGATGGGAATTGTGACACAGAACTAGGAGGTAACGGCTTTAGAGGAGGCTGGCCTGTGGACGCTAGACGTGCTCCATCCTATTCTCTTTTTTTCTCTGTGGTCGTGGCCCATGCTGCGTCTGTATGGCCTCACTGGCGATGCAAGGTGCCTTCGGGACCCACACTAGATTTCGATTTGTGGGTCTTGGGTCAACGCGAATGCAAGAGCCCAAGAGTGGCTTGAGTGTTGTGCATGTGCACCGGTGGCTCGCAAATTTCTTGGGTCCCCAAGCCTCTTGGGTCTCCAATTTCTAAAACTTGCACTACTGGCTACTCTCTTCCCAAAACATCTTCATGTTTGCTTGATGAAATGCAGCCGGGAGATGCGGGTGTGCTTCTCTTGCTTCATCAATGGGTTTTTCGCTGTGAAAGCTTTGGTACTTCGGGCGATCTGTAATGTTAGGTACTCTTGACTTACGTCGTTGAAAGGATGTTCTCGCCTGTTACTTCATGTAAATTCCTAGAAGTGGAGTGGTGTCATGATACTTCTGTGATCCTGAGTTACTGGAGTCCTAATTGTGCATATTTATTATGGTCTGCACTGAGCGACAGAATACTGAAGAGAGGAAAAATGTTGTGTGGGAATCTCTTAAATATAGGGGCCAGTTGCACTTTATAACGCCATAATATGCTGTGACTAAAAGCTCCTTTTGCTCCATACAATCAAAATTAGTTTGATGATCTTGTAGTGCCACACAGAACATGCAATCTTGATTGTTGTGTAAAAGTTTTCAGTCAAAAGTTCAGTTATGTTGCTTTTTATAATAGAGAGTATTAATGCCAGGTATCCAAGCGCTAGGGGCCCCAAGAGCTTAGTTATGCACTTACACAAGCAGACATTGGTTATATGCGTGTGTCCTCAAATACTTGCTGCACGAAGGTGGCACATGCTCGCAGTGAAATAACATCTTGTCACGCCTGAATTGGTTTGCATTAACTATATTTTAAAATACTAAAGCAAGCGTAGAGGGTGGTGCAAAATGAATTGTTTTCAACAAAATATACCTAATTATTATGACAAAGCTGTCTCTCGACATGAACGAAACGGATTTTTGTATTTGTCAAAGTTTCAACACATACAAAACACGTTACTGGTGAAGTATACGTGATGTTGCACCATCTGATGATGTAGAGCCTGCACGCAAAGCTAATATTGTTGTGTTGCTCTATTTCACTATTGCTGTGAAGCACTGAGAAGGGGTCCTAAACCACTTTATGAAGTAATCGTTGAATAACTTTGTTGCAGGGGCCTTACGAATCAATTCCTGCAAAAATTTTTCGAAAGTACAAGTGGCGTTACAGGGATTTGTTGCTTGTCTTGAATGCTTTTTCTCTTTTTTTCATCCTGAATAGCACTAGGCAAACTACAAGAGGGGAAGGACAAAGGAGCAAGGTGCTACGTCAGCACACATCATGAATTTGAGCTCACTTTTGGCGTCATTCTGGTGCTCGCTAGTGTTGCTACTTTGTAACTTTAGCACACTATGGAGCGTAGTGCCTGAACATGGGGGCACCCCGTAGTGAGAAGTGCATCTGATCAAAACGCTGCTCTTGGTTTATTTGCCAAAAGCGGCAGTGTGCTCTATGACAAAATAGAGCTGGATCCGGTAGCTCCAAAGAGAGTGAGGACAGGCCTCTGCATGAAGAGAGGGCGTTTGAAAAAGTGGCAACTTTACTCTCGATTAGTGAAGTCACCTTGCCGCGCACGACTGAAAGATTTGGCTGAGCTGTCCGTGGCGGTGTCTGCTTTCCGCTGTGTATGTTTGCTCACCAAGCACGAGGTGTAGTTCAGTTAACTCACTGCACTTTCATAATTTTCTCTCGATAAGAACACTGATGCGACTGTAAAAATATTCAGAAGTGTTGTATTTGTATAAAACGCCACACCCTGTCGCTCTGCAAGTGCCATCTCTGCGATGTTTTTGGCTGCCTGCATGCATGGTCCCAACAAACCGAGAACGCAAGTGGTTGCAGTTTCTCACATGTGCAGTACTACCGGCCGAACATGTTGCATATGCAAGCCGCTTGGGCGCTCAGCACTAAAACCCTCAAACATAAAATGACTATTTAGGCCGCTGCGGTGGTACAGTAGTTACAGTGCACTGTGGCTCACCTGAAAGTCGTAGTGTTGATCCTAGCCACGGCAGTCATATTTCAAAAGAGACAAAATACTAAAGGCCATGTAATTAGATTTATGTGCATGTTAAAGGATCTCAGGTGGTCTAAATTTCCGGAGACCTCCACTATAGCATGTCTCACAATCATACCAATGATACCGCGGCTTTGGCTCATAGAAAGCTAGAAATTATTATTGCCATGGAATCTATTTAAAATTGCTTTAACATGTACATGGTTAAGCACAGTGCTGGTAAAGCACAAAAAGTGCAGTATTTCTCCATGAAGTTGATGTAATGCCTGTTTGCTGGCATTAATTTTAAAACAGCTTGCATAGAGCCTGAAAAATGAGTACAAGGATATGTGTAAGTTGATCCACTGCATGCATGAAAATATCATTAGAAAGAATTATGGACTGCATTATTTTTTCTCATTCCTTTCACCAATGCTCTCGGATGTCATAGTGTGGGTGTTGGAGTACTTATGCGATAAGCTACAGTAAATCATTGAACTCTCTGGGACTAACAGATAGCTTAAAAGGACATTAAAGTGGGGCATTAAATCAGTTTTGACAGATCAGTTATTCTTTCTGAAGTCTGTTGTCATTAACTTTGCCATCATATGATAATTATTAGAAGAAGAAATGAAGCTCAGTGTTTCATTTTGGAATTTCGCATTTTACCACATGGTCAGTGCGACATTATGAATTTCAAAATGTCGCTTTGCTTATTTTAGCTACATTGATTTAAGTGAAATTTTCGGAAGCTTGTTATGCTAAAATTTTGATGCTTAAGACTTTTTGACAGTGTAAAAGATTTTTGCTATGTTACATAGGCCCTAGCAGAGGCCGTCACATTCTATGATGTCACGGTGAGCTGGTGTGAGAGCTTCAAGGTGGCATTGCTAGCTGTAGTTTCTTTTTGTGTGTTCTGTCGCTTAGCATGCATCTCTTGTGGTAAGAGTGGTGCTTTTGGTATCGTGATATTGTAATTTAGTAACACGAGAAAAATTGTTTTTCTCTCTAATGTGCCTTTAGCTCTCTTGAACCACCAAAGAGTTGCACTGCACTGAAACACACAACTTATTTTGTGGATGAATTTTCTAGAACCTGTTTGGTTGCCGGTTGTTTATGTCATTGCTGTAATAACAAGTTTAAGTTGTGCTTCGTTTTCTTTTATTTTTGCATAAAGTTACCACACAGGAAGTAGTGCGAAGTGATGTATTAATTCATCGTTACTGGAGAGCGAGCAGTGACAATGGAGACAAAGAGAGAAGAACACGACACAAGCGCTTCACTTTCAACTAAAGTTTAATGAAGGAAAACTCAAGAAAATAACATACAGAGTACCACGCATGCGTCACACCTGTGACCCTCCTTTCTGATATGGAACGCCTCACAAATTTCCCTTGTAATCTTGTCCGAGTGGCGGAACAAAACTGCGGTGCCATACCAAGTCGCCCAGTTTTCTGCTTTGTTATGTTGTATAAATGACTGCTACCGAAAATTTGCGTATTCTTGTTCAGCAACACAACACTGCATTCAGGCACATCATCTGCCCATGAAAAGTGAAATTGGTTGTTTTCATAAATTTCTTTTGTGACAGTTCTAAGTAGCGATTACTAAAGGAAAGTGAAAGCAGTTTATCGAATTTTTCTTGCAGTGAACAGTCTATCGTGCAAACAATTTCAGTGCCATTGCAGGGCAAGTATCTAACTTCATGTTACCTTGTTCAGACTCTGTGATGCCACTTTTGAAGCTTCTCCTTCTCCACATTAAAAGGCTGTCAGATTCGCTGCTGCGGCTCTCTGTCCTTTTGACACGGGAGAATCATCCCTATAGGGAACTGAGGTCTTATTTGTGCACAAACAATGTGGAGCTGTGTTTTCTGGGGTTGCAATGAGAGAAGGGCATATAATATGTGCGGATGACCACTCATACCATTTTGCTAGAGAGTGCCACTAGCACAGCACTAATATATGCAGTGTACTGTATATATTATGTTAGTATTATGTTAGTCATAATATTATAAATTTCTGGCAAAGGCACTGCTTTCCCAGAAATGGTAAGTGTCATTAACGTAAACTTGTCATAAAGGTTTAACTTCCTTGCCTACTCTCCAAGAGCGTTCCAAAATGCCTATCACGGGCCAAGCAACCAGGCACGAACCTGAGTTGGCTGTGTACCTACTTCTGTGGAAGAAGGCCCTTCCTTACTGTAATGATGTATAATTTGATGGAAAATACTGCTTGAGCTCTGTATCACATTACAATGCTTTTAAGAGTGCTCATTTGTACTCTTCCAGTACCTGGACACAGTAGTAAGCAGCCTGTGTGCAGGGCAGCCATCGTTCCAACAGTGTTCTCAGGTGTGGTCGCTCACGGAGTTTTGGCAATCCAACAATGCCTGGAGGGACTTTCTGCTTGATCCTGATAAGGTATGTATCCTCTCTGCATGCCTTTAAATTGCAATACAAAGTAACAAAACGGAGTTGCTTAAACTGTGTTCATTCTAGGCACGAGGACTTCTCTTGATCAGCTGCATTCTGATCTTAAGAATTCTCATTCATGAAGCTGACCTGCAGTTAAGACTTGAAAGACACGTAGGACACCATGTTTTAACTCCAACTCTGTGCTGAAATACATATGTGTGCACCGTGGCTCGTTCTTAACTTATTTACTCAAAGTACCTGTTGTATCTCTTGCCATCTGCTGGTGTGGCGGATGACATTTTTTAGAACTTTTGAGTAATCATGTGCTTTTTTACTAAACGAGTCGGCCTGCATTCTTGCATTGAAACTAGTGCTTGCGTCCTTTATCACAGCCAAATGTGACAGCTGGAAACAGGCAGTGAATAATTGCAGTAGGATACTTGCAGTGTTTCTAATTATGCAATAATAGTTATGAATAGGCAGAATAGATCAAGATGTTACAACTGAAATACCTTATAAAAACAAAGAAGCAGTGCAACCTTTCCGATTAATGAATTAACCAATGACAATAGCCTCATTATTAGTTACTAATTAAAAAAAGGCTAAATTGGTAAATGGTAGTTAGTTAGACATTTAATTAACTGTGTGTATACGATATTTTTCAAGAAGTCACTGTAGGCTGCAGCACTTCCAAGAGTAATGCCGGATGGCATTTTATTAAAAAATATGTTTCTTTTTTTGAAGTTTTGCTCCCGCCGTGCATGAATGGCAGTGACCATCGAACATTGTTTTTTAATTAATGGCATAGCGAGAAATTTCCGGGGGGAGGTGGAGGAGGGCTGAATGGACAAGGGGGGGAATCTCGTGATACGTGCATGTGTACAGTTACCTGATATCTCACTAGAAAACTAATAACGGCAACAGTTTTCTGCCATACCTCTGGCACTGTTGAGGTGCAACACCACTGGCAATGCTACTCGTCACACCAACATTATAACACGCATGGACGCTGCCAGACCTGTTTTCGTCTACCTTTTCACTGGAGAGAAAAAGCACCTCCATGCTGGGCTGGGTCAAGGGAGTATAAAGGCCGATGTCACAGCAGGAATGCCAATATAAGTCAATGTTTTATCCTCAGATTGACCCCCAAAAGTTCCCTAGATTACAAGAAAAATCCCTAGACTGACTTTTGAATGTTGTTATTTAGGCTAGTTCTCCTTTAACCCTCTGTGGGTTCACACATATTTTTCACATGTTAACGGAAAATATGCCTGCGAAATGTCTAAATAACTTGCTTAGAAATAGTACGAAGCAATTTTCACTAAAGTACGGTGGTTAGTTTACGAGAAAAAAGTGAGATGTAATGTGTCCCATTGACCCATGACTTGTCTTTGAAAAAGTGGGACAACACCTGTCCTATTGTCTCACGAGTGGACCAAGCTGTAATCCTTTTGCCAAATTTCTCGTGCTGAAAGGCTCGAAGCAAGTGGTGCAGAGGGGCACTTTAGAAACTGTGCAAAAAAAATTCTGGGGCAACTCATTTCCAGCTGTGGAAATGCGCACCTAGTGCTGTGTGTCTCACCTCTTCCATACACCAACCAGTTTAGCTCCTTTCTGTCTTTTCTGTCGGTGTAGATGAGGACGTTAGTTACGCCTCAATTTCTGCCCATATATAAAATTGCGGCTATGAATCAAGGCAAGCCACATCAGTGTGGTGTCACCGTATGCACTGAATCCTGTATAAACGCATTCATGAAATCCATCCCGGTGTGAGGTATTAGCTGTTCTTGTAGATCTTGTGTATTCGTGTTCTCTTTAGCTTCCTGACTGTCCAGAGCATTGATCTCGTCATTCTTTTCTTTCAGCTCAATGTCAGGAACGTCTGTAGCCACAGATTTTGGTCTCATTGCCACTGGTACCATAGTGGTCATAAAGGATCAACGAGGGCTGCAGGAATTGTTTTTCAAATTATAACTAGGCTAAGACAATGTGCACTTAGCGAGGACGGACAGAAGGGACACAGGACACATGTGCCCTGTGTTTCTTCTGTTCGTCTTCGTGAAGTGCGTGCTATTTTTGCCTTGTTATGATCAACCAACTAGCTCGAGATGTGTTATTTCAAATTTTGGCATCTGCATTCGCAATATGTGATCGCCATTGCCTTCTGAATGAATGAGTGAGCTTGTTTGGGAGCTGTAAAAAAACTGGGGCCTCTTTATTGGTCCTTTAATCGAGTACCAACTCTCCACAGCCTGCCTCCTGAAACGTCTTCTTGTGAGGAGGAGATTGTGTCAGAATACGTTGACTCTGCCCACACCCTAAACATGTTTGAATCTGCACATGATCCCAAACATGCTGAATATATTCATCCTTATTTTAAATCCAACACTTTTCCACATTTTTTGGTGCACTTCACACGCATTGTTGTGACAGTGTTCAAGGCTCCACTGGTTTAAATTGTGCATTTGGATTATGAAGGGGATCTGCAAAGTCAGTGTACAGTAAACCACTTTTTCAAGTAATCATCGAATGAGGCGAGAAGTGCATCTTATTCAAATGCAGCCCTTGAATAATGTCGGCTATCTGGATTTACAGCAGAAATGTGCTGTATCACGAAATAGAGCTAGAGCCATTAGCCCTGAAGAGAAGGGAGGATGGACCGCTGTATAAAAAGAGGGCGCGTGAAAAGGTGGCAACACACCATTTATGAGCTATCTTTGCTGCACACAACTGCAAGATTTGGCTGAGCTGTTCATTGCAGTGTCTGATTTCCGCCATATGTGTTTTTTTCACCAAGCACGAGGGGTGGTTCAGGAGCCCTTTAGGCAGGCAATGGATAACCTGTGGTTCTTGCTTCGTTCAGAGGTTACTGGACATCCTGCCAGCCACTCACCAAGCCGTTGTGCACAAGGTGACAGAAAGTCGGCGAGAGGACATTACTCGCCAACGGCTACACAAGACGGATGCCATCGGAGCTCGTGTCTTGACTGACCTAGACTGGAGTGTCAAGGTGGGGAAATTTGAGCTGTATTGTCTTTTGCTTGAGGCATAATGTCCCTTCTGTGGAAAAGAAGGAAGAATTTGATATATGTTTTTCTGTGTAGGCTGATAAGGCATTAGTGCATTAGGAAATTCAATTCCTTTACGTTTTCTTTTTCTTCTGCACCACAGCAATATTGGTTTAAATCCTGTGAGTCATTTGCTGCCATCACACGTGAGGTCTTTGAGAATTAATCACTAATTTCTAGGGCTCATACTGTACACGAATGGAGTCTCTTTTGTATCCCCTTTCCCCCTACAGCTAAAGAATGACACTCTTTGGCCAGTGCTTCTGTGAGGTATACTACTTTTGACGCTTGCGAATGTTGCCAACAAATGTTAACCCTCTCCTTCTTGGGCAGCTTCAGCTGCCTGCAGTGTATACAGATTTTGTACAGCTCCTTGAAAACCCTTAAATTCTGAAAAATGCAAAGTTCGAGTGTGACAATTGTTACTGCAGCACTGCATCGGCAGTAGTGCCACCATCTACTATTGCCACCTACTGCTGCGAGCAGAAGTAGTATTAGAAGGGCAGTGCTAGGGAACTGAGGAGATCCTGAGGTTGCAGCTTGAAAACATTCTCATTCCTATTAAAACAGCTAAGTGGGCAGTGCCTACTAGCAGATATCTCTGGATGCAGTAAGCCATAAAGCTGTGACCATCAAAACATACTTGGGTCACTTCCAGTACACACACTTTCGGTGTGTCTGCCATACCCGCTATTTTGCAGCGAGAGATGGAAAATCTACTACTCTGTGGCTTGCCGAAAACAGAGGTGTACTTTATTGACATTGTTATTACAGGCATCAATGACAGAAGCCACGTGTCAGATCGAATGATGATCCTGCAGAAACTTTGGGAAGCTGGCCTTAGGTGCAAGCTGGAGAAGCGCGTGTTCTTCGCTACCGAAGTAGAATACCTGGGCCACATCATATGCAAACAAGGTTAAATCCTGACACCAAGAATGTGGAGGCCATCATCAATGCACTAGAGCCATAGAATGTGAAGGAGCTTCGAAACTATCTTGGCCTGCTCAGTTTCTACTGACGATTTTTGTCAAACATCTCAACATGACTGCATTCCTTGCATTAGCTGCTTCGTGAAGGCAAAATGTGGAGCTCGGGGATAGAGTGACGACAACCATTCATCAGAGTAAAAGGCTGTTGTCAAATGAACCTGTTCTGGCCCAATACTATTCTAAAATATCTCTCTTCCTCAGTTGCAATGCGTCACCATATGGTGTCGGCGTAGTTTCGGCACAGACTGAACCAGATGGAACCTTAAGACGTGTAGCTTTTGCTCCACGTTCTATGCTAGCTGCTGAGTGGAACAACAGTCAGACAGAGAGGGAAGGTCTTGATTTGGTTTTTGGTGTCCATGAATTTCATCAACATCTGTGGGGAAGGTCGGTCACTGCTGTGACAGACATACTGTATTTACTCGAATCAAAGTATGTTTTTTTCGAAAAAACGATGTGCGAAAGTGGGGGGGTCGGCTTAGATTCGAGTACCATGATTTGACCGCAGCTGCCACCTACCTAAAAGCCCGGCCAGGCTAGCGGTATGGCGGCTCACCATGCACTGATCTCAGGCTACCGTATGCAGACGGCTGTGCATGCACGTCCAAGGCTCATTTTCGCAACATCCTATGGTAGCTGCATGGTGACGAGGTCGCTCGGGCTCAGCGGCAGAGTGGTGGTCCCCATGACTACTCAGGCCGACCGTGTCGTCTGCTTCGTACTATCCATTGTTCCGAAATCTCGCAGTCCCACGTTCCTGCAGCGAGGGTCGTCGAGCCGGCGAGATTTCATGCTGGCAAAGGCGGGCAGAGGTGGATCGGGTCACGTGATTACGGCGCCGGCGAATGCCACGAACTTTGACACCCTCTCTCTTCCTGTCGCATGACGCGGAGGTGGCAGAGGCGCGAGCAGCGCGAGTAGTGTGAGCGCAGAGTTGGTCAGTTTTATGGAAGTAATCATGCAGTGTAGTCTTGCCTTAAACACGTGCTCACGAAACGCCTGCACTAACTGTGCTTCAGAAGCGATGGTACCAGCCAAGCAGTGCCACTACAGCGCGGCCTTTAGGCAAAAGGTCGTTCTCCACGTGGAGAAAACATCAAACCTGCAAGCGTTGCACGAGTTTGGCATGCTGCTTGCACAATGTGGCCCCTGGACGGCGTTCCCAAACCGTTTTCACCCAGTCCTCCATCAATCCGCTGGACATCCAACCTTTGTCGTGAATGCGCACGACAACATTTCTGGCGAACTTTTCTCCAGCTGGTACTGTCTTGCGCTTGAAAATTATGTATGGGGGAAGCTTTCGTCCATCGGCAGTGCAGTACAACATTACTGTCGTTCGCTGCTTTTCGTAGCCCGCCATCCAACGCTTGACTTCCTTCGCACCCTTTTTGCTCACAGTGTATGCCATTGGCATGTCGAAGCACACCGGGGTTTGGTTGACATTTGCTCCAGTTGGTAGCCCTTTTCCCGCTGTTTGTCCATCAAGTATCGCTGAAGTCAGCGGGCAGCTTCTGACACACGGAGGTCTGTCGTCTCAGGCGAACCCGAATCATTTCATGAAGCACGTTGCCCAGCCCCTGCATGCTTGAAAATTGGCTCGTGCGACACCCTTCCTGAAGGCAACTTCCCTGGCCTTCGCCTGAATTATATCCAACGCGATGGACGGAAGCGAGGACGATGCCCTCTAGAATGAACTTAGCGACAAAGAGGACAGCGATGTTGCGAACGATGACGACGACGACGACGAATAAACATTTTACGTAGTACGTGCCTACGGAGTCTGCGCTTGTGCAATAAAAATGCTGGGTTTTCTGCCAATATAACGGCCTGTATTTTAATTCTGCCTGCGTTCGAGGTAAGATTTTTTTTTTTCTGGCCTTGCGAATTTCAAGGGTTGGCCTGCACTTGAGGGCGGCATAGATTCGAGTAAATACGGTAGGTCTGCAAAAAATGTGGAGCTCACTCACTCAAAAAATATATATTGTGGCTAGGGCTCACTCGCACTCAGACTCGCCAAAATTTTCTTCCACTGTCTCACTCGGACTCACTAAAATTTTTCTCAGCCGGACTCACTTGGACTCTGACTCACCAAAATAGTGCTCACCTGAACTAACTCATTTACTTACTCCAGACTCACCCGAACTCACTCAGTGAACTCAATGCCCGATCTGAATCTGAGTGAGTTTGCCGACCACCAGCCACTGCTCATACCTTTTGGTTCAAGTCTAGGTGTGCCTAGCCAGGCATCAGCAAGAGTTTTCAGTTAGGCACTCACACTACCAAGTTATCAGTTCAAGCTTGTCTACAAACCAGGCAGTATGCTAGGCCGGGCTGATGAACGCAGCCAGCTAATAAGGCTGCAACAGATTTAGTTGGTGCATCTTCATCTTGTGTTGCGCTGCCAGCTATGACACGGACCGAGGAAAAAAATGAGGGACAACACAGGGTGATGCGCTACCTCTTCCTACAACTGAGGTCATGAATTGTATGCGTGATGGTGTTTTTATCAGTACTGATGTTTTATCTGAGGACCAGGTTGATTTGCGAAACTTGGGAGAGGCCTTTGCCCTGCAGTAGGTGTAGTCTGGCTAATAATGATGACGATGGTTTTATGTTGGAACAAGCATACCCTGACATCCTGTCACCTGCAGTCATTAGAAGTGCTACGGCAAGACATCCTGTTCTGTCACAAGTGGCTGAGGCCTCCTTCAGAGAGTTGGAGACTAGGGCCCTATGAGGACCAACAAACTTATTGTGCATGAAAGATGCCTCTTGTGGGACACCGTTCCCAAGTCCCTACAATTACAGGTACTCAAGCTTTTGCATGGTGGCTACCCTGGAATTGAGAAATGAGATCACTTTAGGTCCCATGTCTGGTGGCCTGGAATCGAAAATGGCTTGATGAACCAGGTGCGGAGCTGCTCTGTTTGCGAAGTGCACTAGAAGTCTGCCTGAAGGATACCAGTTATGCCATGGCCATTTCTTGACAAGCCCAGGGCCAGGACCCATGTTGACTTTGGAGGTCCATTCATGGGATGCTACTTCATAGTGATAATGGATGTGTTTGCCAAGTGGATAGATGTTCAGTCTGTTCCATCACAATCTGCAGAGGCCACAATCTCTATGTTCAGGACTGTCTTTCTCAACATGGTCTGCCAGACATCTTTTTCGACAATGGGCCAGCATTCGCCAGCAGCCAGTGCGCTTATTTCCTGCCCAGGAATGGCATCTGCCGTATGCTGGTATTTCCTTATCTCCCTGCTTCCAATGAAACTGTGGAGTAGGTATTACAGGCTATCAAAGGTAAACTGAAGATCACACCAGGTGAATTCAGGACACAAGTGGCCAGGATGCTGCTCCACTACTGCTCAACACCTTATGAATTAAGAGGTCAAGGGTCATGTGAGTCGCTTATCGGAAGGATAATAAAAAACTTGGAGGGTGCTTGAGCTTTGCCTTCAAGAGTAGAACACGAAAGCATAATCGGACCCTGTTCACATTGCTTTCTACATCGCTAGCCTGGCTTCACTTCTCGGTGTACACCTAAACCATGCCGAAAGGAAAGGAACGTCTGTACGCCTGTAAACCGGCACTTTTCAAACTATTGCCACGTACATTTCTGATCACTTTTGCTGCATTCGCCCACAAAGGCTGTCGGCAACGCTCAGCGCAAACCGCGCCTCATTCTTCGAGAAGCTTCACGATTGTTGTAGATGATTTTGTTAAGATTGCGCGCAAGACGCGAACGCTCGAGCTCATTCTAGAGATTGCGCAACCACCAGCGATATCGCTGGAAAGTTCGATAGCGCCTGTATATAAGCCGACGCGCTTGACCGCTTGTCAGTTGATCGACGGACGACGCCCTGTTCGCCGCTATCATTGTACAGCGTGTATTGCTGTAGTGCTAGTTCTGATTTTCCGGCCACAAGTTCGGCCAAATAAACAGTTTCATCCTGCAAACGCCGACTGCTGTCTTCGTCGACGTCACGACCACGTGACATCTGGTGGAGGTGCTGCTTCTTCAATGATCCAGACGCCCCCGCGAAGCGCTGACCCAAGCCCAAGCCACGAAGAGGACGGCAGCAAAGAAAACCCGGATCGTCGAACAAGCCGCAGGCAGAAGGGACTGCAGCCAGAGCACGGGCTCCTTCCCGAACAAACCAGGCAGCCCCAGGTCACAACACCCACCGCAGCGACAATGACCGACCCCGTGCAGCCTGCGCCGATCCTGCTCCGGCAGCCCAAGGAGCCGCCAACCTTCCGCGGGTCGTCATTCGAAGACCCGGACACCTGGCTCGAGACTTTCGAAAGGGTCTCAACATTCAACAACTGGGACTCCGAGGACAAGCTGCGTCACGTTTACTTTTACCTTGAAGACGCAGCAAGGACCTGGTTCGAGAATCGGGAGTCCACTCTTCAAACTTGGGACGCCTTTCGAAGCGCTTTCCTGCAGACGTTTGCAAGTGTCGTTCGAAAGGAAAGGGCCGCAACCTTGCTGGAGACACGGGTTCAGCTCCCGAACGAAAGCGTGACCATCTTCGCGGAAGAAATGACCCGGCTATTCCGCCACGCTGACCCCAATATGCCTGAAGAGAAGAAGGTTCGTTTCCTCATGCGAGGAGTAAAGGAACAGCTCTTCGCTGGACTTATGAGGAATCCACCGAATACCGTCCAGGAATTCGTCTCAGAAGCCACGACCATCGAGAAGACGCTCGAAATGCGCACCCGCCAATATAATCGCCGATCAATCCAAGACAGCCCCGCTGTTCATGCGCTCGGCTCCGACGACCTGCGTGAAACAATCCGAGCGATCGTGCGAGAGGAACTGCGCAAGCTGTTGCCCTCACCCCAGCCTCAAGTGGACTCCATCGCAGACGTCGTTCAAGAAGAAATCCAGCAATCGCTGGGCACCCTTGAACCGCCACAGCCTCAGCCGCAAGCCTTGAGCTACGCCGCTGCCGCCCGACGCTACGCTCCCCCGCCACGCCCGTAGCCAGGCGAACGGCCGCGCGACATCAACGACTACCTCACCGGAACACAGTGGCAAGAACTTAAACGACGCCTTCAGATGCCTCCAATACTAGCGCATTTCGACGAAGACGCCGATACGGAAATCCACACCGACGCAAGCAGCCTAGGACTCGGCGCCGTCCTCGTGCAGAAGACTGACGGGCTGGAGAGGGTCATCAGTTGTGCTAGCCGGTCGCTGTCAAAGGCAGAAATTAACTATTCCACAACGGAAAAGGAGTGCCTGGCCATCATCTGGGCTACATCGAAGTTTCGCCCCTACCTCTACAGCCGGCCCTTCAATGTTGTGAGCGACCACCATGCCTTGTGTTGGCTAGCTAACTTGAAGGACCCTTCCGGTCGCCTCGCACGGTGGAGCCTACGACTGCAAGAATTCGACATTCACGTCGTTTACAAGTCCGGAAGAAAACACTCTGACGCCGACTGCCTGTCTCGTGCCCCCGTGGACCCGCCGCCGCAAGACGACCAGGATGATGACTGCTTCTTGGGAACCATAAGTGCCGACGACTTCGCTGAACAACAGCGATCCGACCCGGAACTCAGAGGCCTCATGGAATACCTCGAGGGCAAGAACACCGTCGTTCCGAAAGTGTTCAAGCGAGCACTGGCGTCGTTTTTCTTACGCAACGGCGTTCTCGAAAAGAAGAACTTCTCGCCACGTCGAGCCAAGTACCTTCTCGTGGTGCCTCAAGAATTGCGACCAGAAGTCCTCGAGGCCCTGCACGACGACCCGACAGCAGGACACCTCGGTGTTTCCCGAACGCTGGCAAGAGTACAGGAAAAGTACTACTGGCCGCGCCTTGCCGCCGACGTCACTCGCTACGTAAGGACATGCCAAGACTGTCAGCGACGCAAGACACCGCCCACAAGACCAGCGGGCTTTCTTCAGCCGATCGAGCCACCTCGGCGACCGTTCCAGCAGATCGGGATGGACCTCCTGGGGCCGTTCCCAACGTCGACTAGCGGTAATAAGTGGATCGTCGTAGCTACCGACTACCTGACCCGCTACGCCGAAACAAGGGCCCTACCTAGAGGCAGTGCTGCTGAGGTAGCGAAGTTCTTTGTTGAAGACATCGTTCTGCGTCATGGCGCCCCAGAGGTCCTCATCACCGACAGAGGTACGGCGTTTACAGCGGAGCTAACTCAGGCGATCTTGAGGTACAGCCAGACAAGCCACCGCTGGACCACTGCCTACCACCCTCAAACCAATGGCCTCACCGAGCGGCTAAATAAGACCATCGCCGACATGCTGGCCATGTACGTTGACGTCGAGCACAAGACATGGGATGCCATCCTTCCGTACGTGACCTTCGGATACAACACGGCCGTCCAAGAAACGACGCAGATGACGCCGTACAAGTTGGTCTACGGAAGGAGCCCGGCGACGACACTCGACGCCATGCTACCGAACGTCACCGACGAAGAAAACCTCGACGCCGCCGCTTACTTACAACGTGCCGAAGAAGCTCGACAGCTCGCCCGCCTGCGCATCAAGACCCAGCAGCACACCGACAGCCGTCGCTACAATCTTCGACGACGCTTCGTGGAGTACCAGCCCGGCGACCGTGTCTGGGTCTGGACGCCAATACGACGACGTGGACTGAGCGAGAAGCTTCGTCGATGATACTTCGGACCGTACAAGGTACTTCGACGTCTCGGCGCACTCGACTACGAGGTTGTCCCCGACGGCATCACGAACTCTCAGAGGCGCCGAGCTCGACCCGAGGTCGTGCATGTGGTGCGCCTTAAACCGTACTATGCTCGTTAACGCACCTAAGGACTCTAATGTTTGTCTGCTTAGTTTTCGTTAAGTATTGCATCTATTCATGTTCTGTTTTTAAGCATCGGGACGATGCTTTTTCAGAGGGGGGCATTGCCACATACGTTTCTGATCACTTTTGCTGCATTCGCCCACAAAGGCTGTCGGCAACGCTCAGCGCAAACCACGCCTCATTCTTCGAGAAGCTTCACGATTGTTGTAGATGATTTTGTTAAGATTGCGCGCAAGACGCGAACGCTCGAGCTCATTCTAGAGATTGCGCAACCACCAGCGATATCGCTGGAAAGTTCGATAGCGCCTGTATATAAGCCGACGCGCTTGACCACTTGTCAGTTGATCGACAGACGACGCCCTGTTCGCCGCTATCATTGTACAGCGTGTATTGCTGTAGTGCTAGTTCTGATTTTCCGGCCACAAGTTCGGCCAAATAAACAGTTTCATCCTGCAAACGCCGACTGCTGTCTTCGTCGACGTCACGACCACGTGACACTATCCTCGAATGCCTACTCAAGTACAGTTGTGAAGTGCCCACTACAACATAATTCTTCCTGTATTGCAAAAAGCACGGCTAATTGGGCTAGTTGGTATTGGTTCATATTTAGACTGGATGGGGTGTGCACTTGTGTCCCTGTCTGTGTGCACGCCCCATCCAGTCTAAATAATTCTTCCTTTTGCGAGTTAATGAGGTACCCACTAGGGGTCCATAAGGCAACATGCGCACCTGCGCAGCTGCACATGTTGTGGATGCTGGTAATGATAATGATAATCAATTATACCTGTGTGCTTTGTAATTAATGGGCCTTTAAACCAACCACTTGTTGTGCAATTGCGCAAGGATCTGTAGTGGGTGCATTTTGTTTGTTATTCATATTAATAACATTGTGAAGGTCACTCAGAACACACCGGTTAAACTGCATTCCTATGCAGACGACTGTATACAGTAAAAGCTCGTTAATTCAGATTTCTAGGGACCGGAAAATATGTTCGAATTAACCGAATGTCCGAATTATCGAATGGTCGAAATAAACGCAATAAATGCAACAGTTTTTTCAACATACCTTTACTTTACAAGGTAATCGCGGATGCGTCTCTGTTTTCGAGCAGAAATTCGCGCGGACACAATTTTTCTGAGCCCTTCAAGGTGCTCAGCAGCTCGCATGCTGTCTGCAGTGCCAAAACAAAATTCTTTAAGGACGACGAGGGCCTCTGCGGCATCCTTCACAGTACAAAGGGGCCTGTGTGGCTCGTAGTGTGGCTGCCCCTCTTCAGGCTCTTCGTTCTCGGATTCGTCGCCATGCATCACTTCCTTGACGATTTGCTCATCAGTCAGACAGCCGGCAGTGGCAGCGCCATCAATGCCGATATAATCATCGAGTGTTCCTTTTTTATTTACCTCGCGTTTCGTGTTTATTTTTTTTTCTTTTTGAAGTTTCATATATAATTGTCAGTGTGGCCAATCCCCCTCGTGGGTATGTGCCAGTCTCCTCAGGGCAAACGAACAAACAAAGAGTGTCACTGCATCAGGCATAACACTTCCGAAATCCTGCCCGTCATCGGCACCGTCGTTCGGCGACATTTCGGCGACTGCGGCATCGCTGGAGTCGGGTACAACAAAGCCACTGTGCCTGAAACAGTTGGCAATGGCGTGCGCATGCGTGCTCTGCCACACATACGCGAACAATGCTCGAACAAGAGTTCGTATAGTTCGCGTATGTTCGAACAATGCTCGAACATACGCGAACAAGAGCCCATTTTTCAGGGCGCGCAAAACTTCTACTTTGGTGGTGAAGTCCTTGGCCTCGTACTTGGGCCGCTTTGCTGGCGTTGCCATCGGCGGAGAGTGCGTTCACACGAGAAGTCAGTACAAAAGCACCAGCAACGATCAAGCTAAAGGAGCCGTAATGAATTGTTCCTCGATAAAAAGGCGTTCAACCAGTCTCAAGTCAAGCCAAGCTGATAATTGATGTCCATGGCGATGCTGCGTTTGGGCTTCACTTTTGTTCCGAATGGTTCTTTTTTCGTTTTCAAGCCTCGCCAGCGGCCCGAAAGTCGCCGAATTATCCGATTTGCCGTCAAATCTGTCCGAAATAACGAGCGCCCAGTCTCATAGAGTGATGCATATATTTACAGGGACCAGATGGCGTGTCCGAATTAACCGATTTTCCGAATTAACGAGAGTCGAATTAACGAGCTTTTACTGTACTATATTCTGTAATTTCCAATAGTACTGACCAGTTTCTATTCAGTAATATGTTCAAGTGGGCTAGTTGGTCCATTGCTGTTAGACGTTCTTAAACTGTGCAAAATGACAAGGACAGAAGTAAAAAAAAAACACAGAGCACACCACGAGCTCAGACTGCCAACTGTTCAATTTCTGGTAAGCAAGGAACAGATATTTAGAAGGCCGGCACATGCGAGATTCTCAGGTTGGTCACGTGTACAGGTTCCTGGTTGAAATATCTGTTTTTTGTTTACCAGAAATTAAACTGTCCGCAGTACGCGCTCGTGGTGTTCTCTGTGTTTTATTACTTGTGTCCTGGTCATTTTGCGTAGTTTAAGAGCATCTAACAGTTTCTATTAAATGATGTTTTTTCTATGTTCTGTGCTTTGAGCGATTCCGGGCAACTGTCTACTAATGTAACAAAGAACGTCTTGATGACCTTCTTCAATAAGGTTAAGCCTTTACGTTTTTATGTTTACAGAAGAAATAACATTACACATGTAGATCAGTTTAAGTACCTTGGGGTGACTTTCACACATAACTTGAAATGGCACAAACACATAGACCACATCCACTCGAAGGACCTTTGCAAGCTATTCTACTTAAACCGTACATTAAAGGATGCTACCAAGGATTGCATGCTAACTGCATATAAAACCCTGATCAGGCCAATCATGAAGTACGCTGAGCTTTTCTTTTTGTGTTAAAGGGACACTAAAGGCAAATACAGTAAAAGCTCGTTAATTTGGATTTCTAGGGACCAGAAAAAATGTCCGAATTAACCGAATGTCCGAATTATCGAATGGTCAAAATAAACGCAATAAATGCATGAGTTTTTTCAACATACCTTTACTTAACAAAGTAATCGCGGATGCTTGTGTTTTCGAGCAGAAATTCGCGCGGACACAATTTTTCTGAGCCCTTCAAGGTGCTCAGCAGCTCGCATGATGTCTGCAGTACCGCCAAAGTTTCACCCGTCATCCACGCTTTTCGGTTGGCACGGTAATCCACGGGAAGATTGTTGATGTTCTTAAAGCAGCGTGGCTTTAGAACCTTTCCGATAACGAGAAGCGGCAAGCGCTCTGTTCCCGTCACGTTGGGGGATAAAAGTACGGTTACTCGTTCCTTGCTTCTTGCCGCCGATTGAAGGATCCCCTTTCATCACTCTTCATCACTTCTTGTCGGGAGAGCCCGTTATTCAGAGCACGCAAAATTTCTACTTTGGTGGTGAAGTCCTTGGCCTCGTACTTGGGCCGCTTCGCCGGCGTTGCCATCGGCGGAGAGTGCGGTCGCACGAGAAGTCGGCACAAAGCACCAGCAACGATCAACCTAAAGGAGCCGTACTGAAACTTTCCTCGATAAATCGGCGATCAACGATGTAGCACAACCAACGGGAACAAAGCAACAAACCCACACGGGAAAAAAAGGCGTTCAACCAGTCTCAATCCAAGCCAAGTCGATAATTGATGTCCATGGCGATGCTGCGTTTGAGCTTCACTTTTGTTCCGAGTTCTTCTTTTTTCGTTTTCGAGCCTCGCCAGCGGCCCGAAAGTCGCTGAATTATCTGACTTGCGGTCAAATCTGTCCGAAATAACGAGCGCCCAGTCTCATAGAGTGATGCGTATATTTACAGGGACCAAATGACGTGTCCGAATTAACCGATTTTCCGAATTAACGAGAGTCGAATTAACGAGCTTTTACTGTAACAATTTATGTCAGAGTGAAAGCTCAATGTATGACAACGTCTAAAATGGCAATATTATCAACAGCAGTGCCCTACTTACCGAGATGTTAACCTAAATGTATCACACGATGAGCGCCACGAGTGGGAAATTTTGGAAATGATCCCAATGACGTGAGAGAGTCCGACTACAGTTAATCACTCGTAATCAAACTAGTTGTAATAAAAAAAGAACTTTTTGTGCATCAAGAGACGTAATAAAATGCTGCTAGTTCGTTTATGTTTGATTCATGGAAAAAAGAAATTCTTTGGCATTCCCAAGGGGAACGGTGCACGTGGTTCAAAGGTTCCGTTTTCGCGAAGCGCAAACTGCGCTTCGCAGAAAAAGAAATAATAAATTCCACGATCAGATGGGATTTGAACCTGGGCCCTCTGCGAGACAGCCAAGTATTCTACCACAGAGCTGCACCGGCGGTTGAGACTCCTTTGCAAAAAGACCCTGTACAGGTGTCGTGTCAGGCAAGGAGTCACGTGAACATATGTAATATAGTATGATAGAAGAGTAAAATAGCAACCAGGCATTGCACAATGCGAAATGCGCAATAACTGTGTCGTTTAAAGCTTCCCACTAAAGTGCTCAGCCTTCATCGTCATGAGCCACAGCTCAACAAAGTGCGCATAATAACCTTACAGATATGTGGCAGGTACCTCGCTTCTCCGCGGAATGACGAATAATGACAAAGTGGGTGCTTCCCTATTCAAAAAACTATTATGATGATTTATGGCGTAGTGGATACCCTGCAACTGTACTTGTATCAATCGCCCCAAGAGAGTTTACAAAGGCCACTCTTCCAGCTTTCGCTGCGACTGTGCTGCGTGTTCCTCACAGGCCTGTTGTTTTTTTCGCACATGGATGATCGCACACACATCATTGTAGAATCCCCTAGCATGGCATGTGAAGAATGCTCCTGCATAAGCAATTCATTCTAAGCTTTATACCTAAAAAAGTCTGCATATCTTGATGATGTCATTGCAAACACCTGGCAATGATGGTGTCTTTTAAGATGTTGCATTTCGGATTTCTTTTTTTTTTCTGATCTTTGTATAAAGGTGTGTACCAAACAATAAACCTGCAGTAAGCTCTCATCTTTGTCCTTTCTGTATTGTCTTGCCTTGCACTGCAGCACCTTAACAATGTGGAAAAGCAATGAGCCTAAATTACTGCTACTTTTGAAGGCTTAGGCCATAACTCTCTGATGTCACAGTATATACGCCTTATTGTCCACTGCCTACATGTTCTTATGAATTGCAGAATTGCGTGAACTCATTTCCAGTTGGTGCTTGGCAGTGACACAGTAGCAAGTTTGGGCGTGCCGCTGGCCAACCTGAACCTGACAGTGGGCGACCACGTCTTGTGCATGGAATTGAGCATCGCTGAAGTCGAGTTGCTCATGGCATCTCTTGAGGCTGCACACAAGGTGGGCGGTGTTCCTTTTTCTTTTGGGTGCTCGAAGCTAGTGGCAGCTGCCACTAGCAGCATTGTTAAGGGGATATGCACATGAGGGAGTTTTCCATCAGGAATAAGAGCAGAGCCGAGTGACCTCAGCTGGGAGGCAGAAGACCCCCCACTCACAGGGGCAAGGCAAATGGAGAGGGAGGCCAGCGTTACCAAAGTGCCCTGGTGGCTTGTACTCCCATCACCATATATTTCGCTAATTGCTGATGGCGAAAGTACAAGCGCATTTCGAGAGTGCATGCCTGGGAGGAACGACCAAGCCTGGAATTAGGCTTTTGAGACATGCTGCTGTCTTTTGCAGAATGTGCATAGAAGTTCATTCGCACCTTTTACGTAACGGTCACAAATGCAGACACATGTGTGCCCTTTGGTTCAGTTGTCAGCAGTAGTTTGCATGCTTTTGTTGTTGGAAATCCAGACTTGACAAAAGAGCCTTTCTTGGTGAGGTCGTTGACAGCAGTTCTTTCTTCTTTTTTCTCTGTTGATGAAATTGTGCACAGCCTTGCAGATCTGTCAACTATGGTTCTAATTAGTGAGGCTTTGGTGATGTTGTCAGGTAAAACAAATGGAAAGAACTATCTTTCAATGTTGGTTGGCAAGGTATGACCTCTTGATATTTGACAGTGATTTCTAAAAGGCTTTGCACGTAATCATTGAATAAACATGAATTCGGTGTTTCATATGATATTGCTCATGATAGTACGTCTTGAGGCATGCGAAAACACGCTTGTATGCCGCTTAACTGCTACATCTGCTCAGTAGTACTTGCACTGACCGCGCTATTCCTTTCATACTTCAGGCCTAGTATTTACGATTTAAGAATATTCGACAAGCGGCGACGTGTTCTTTTCTTTTTTGGCTCCCACAGCGCCAACAAGCAGGGGGCGACGACGAAACAGCCGGCTTGCTCGACATACAAACTTTTCCCATAGTGCTCCGCACGCTCACGGGGCGTTCTGGGATTATTTGAAAGAAGTCTAATAATATCCTGGTTAGCTCACTTGGTAGAGCGACCGCCTCAGAAAGGCGTTGGTCCTGGGTTCGATCCCTGGACCAGGAATAATTTTGCTTTAAGGACCTTCATTTCTGAGAATATGGATTTACTTGTGGCTTCCTTCTACATATGGGTGGTTGTCAGTTCCTCTTTCTTAACCCTTGCGGGATTCCTCAGAACTCACTTGCAGCAAACAAGAATGTCAGTGTCCATCTCCGAGAGCTACCAGCCGGCCTCACGTTACAAGCGCCAAATGTGTGCTTAGGGCTGTGGCCAGCTGAAGTCCTCAGAGAGGATAGAGAGGCAGCGACAACAACCAGACAGAACCATGCGCAGTGGCGAATACTTGCACGCTGAGCTTGCCTCGAACCACTAATCTTCTTTGTTCAGTTGTCAGCTTGGCCAGTGCCCCCGCAAGTTTTACTGCAGGCTGTGGCCTTCCCTAGAACGCTGTTTATGGGCGACATTGGCAAGGCATTTGCTTTCTAGCGTTTGTGTCTTGAGCGGCTCCTTGGAACGCGCATCCCGCAAACATCGGAACTCATGTTTGGCAACTAATATTTGCAAAGTTTGAATTTTCCTGTTGTATACTATTTATTCTCCATGTCAGTTTTAAATCCTGTCCTGCCTCTGCAGGACAAGATGTAGAAGATGGTAGTTTTTATTCCACTGCCAGGAAATTCAACTAACCCTTCATCGAAAGTTCTTGTGCATTTGTGTTGCACCACCAGTACAATACATTCGTATGCTTCAAATACATGACGAGTAGTGTTGCGCATAGGACAGGACAAAGGGGAGAACACAATAACACACAGAGAGCACGACGTTTCTTCCTTTGTCCCATCCGATGGGCAACACTGCTTGTCCTAATGAACCAACATGCCCAAGTGGAAACCCTTTAGAAGTTAAAATATATATTCACATTTTACAAGCATGGGTGTATAGCCCACTGGTTAAGACACTTCCTTTCGGAGAGTGGGGGCCCAGGTTAAAAGCCAGCCCCTCCCAGAAAGCTCATTTTGTTTTATTTGTTTCGCTGTGGCAATGATCGTCTTATGTGATATAGGGACCGGCACAACCAGATGAATCCAACAGGCAATTAGGCCAGGGGACAGTAATTGTTGTCTTTAACTGCAGTGTAGTAACTTTGACATAAATTGAAATGAATTAAAGTTTTTCATTTGTATTTATGTCACAGTTACTACACTACACTTAAAGACAACAATTAATATCCCCCAGGGCCGTACCCAGGAATTTTTTTCGGGGGGTATTTGTGTGTAGAATGGCCAACTTTGGCAACTCGTAGTCGCTGTGAAGGCATGCAAATATTTGACTATCACCCGAAAAGTTAAAGAATGAAAAAATTTCGGGGGGTGTCAGAACCCCCTCAACCCCCCCTTAGTTACGGCCCTGATGTCCCCTATGCTGGCCTATGCGGCAAGCATTATCAAATCATGAATGGTAGTCTACCACTATCTCTCAAGAGGAAGGTATATAACAGCTGCATCTTACCGGTACTTACCTACGGAGCAGAAACCTGGAGACTTACAAAGAGGGTTCAACTTAAATTGAGGACGACGCAGCGAGTGATGGAAAGGAAAATGATAGGTGTAACCTTAAGAGACAGGAAGAGAGCAGAGTGGGTCAGGGAACAAACGGGGGTTAAGGATGTCATAGTTGAAATCAAGAAGTGGAAATGGATATGGGCCGGGCACGTAGCACGTCGGGAGGATAACCGGTGGTCACTAAGGGTAACTGACTGGATTCCAGGAGATGACAAACGCGTGAGGGGGAGACAGAAAATTAGGTGGGTAGATGAGATTGAGAAGTTTGTAGGTATAACGTGGCAGCAGAAAGCGCAGGACCGGGCTGATTGGTGGAACATGGGTGAGGCCTTTGCCCTGCAGTGGGCGTAGACAGGCTGCTGCTGATGATGATGATGGCCTAATTTCCTGTTGGATTCATTTGGTTGTGTCTCACAAAGAGACGAGCAATTTGGAAAAATTCTCAGTCTTATGTTCATTCATAGAGAGGGACAGGCTGACGGACAGTTTTCTCATTGAATCCACATATGAATGTTTACACATTAAAATATGCAATTTTCAGCAGCCGAATATGCTTTTTTGCTAATTTTGTCATTTTTGAACCTTGTGCATACTTGGCAAGGAAATGGAGCTGTCATGTGAAGCGGCCATGCCTCTGAAACGGGATTCAAATACTGGGCGTATTTTAGGGACCGATGTCCCCCAAAACACTCTACGAAAGCATGGGGAGTAGGTGCGCCAGCGAAGGTGAGAGCCCAAAGTTGATAGAACACGAAAAAATTTAAAGGTTAAAGGTTTAAAGGGCCGCTATACCGCCTTTGATAATTTTTTTAACATTTCAAGAAAACGCGCGTATGTAATTCATAATACCGTCACGATCAACAGTGCCAAACGCGGCAGCACTACGAGCTGCGGGCGCCCCTCAAGTTCCAAGAAACAATCCCTTCTCCTCTCCGTGCCTTTCGGCGTTCCTCATCCCCTCAACGTTTGCCGTGATGTCAACATGTCGTCTGCTCGTCATCTGCAACACCTGTTTGTCCGCTCGCTTGCTGCTCTTCCTCCTCACACGGTGAGCTGGAACACTCAGCCAGGAGGAGAGACGAGCTGACGAGCAAAGGAAAGGGAGAAACGAGAAAGGGCGTCTTTTATATCATCAAACGCGTGTAACTCTGCTATTATGGCACCATTTTGAAAAAAATTCTTACGGTGTTCGTTGTAGACTCGTGCACCACTGCAACACTACAACTAAATTTCAACCTCTGGGTGGTTTAGGGACCCTTTAACTCTTGTAAACCTGGTTATCACGAGCAAAATGCATGTTTGGCTTGGTTTTGCAAAGACTATGCAAACAGTGTTTCATTCAAGTTAGGCCTGTTCTCCTTGTTGTTGATGTTGCTGAGCAATGGCGGCGGCTGCAGTAGCCTCAGTCTTGGCGTACTTCTATGCTTGGTACGCTTCTCCATAACGTGCTAATCTGGCCTCCCTTTATCCGGAGTCTCGGCAGGCTACTTTGCCTTTACTTGAGAATTCACAGCCTGCTGTCTAGCTATATCTACTGGATGATCGGAGTCAGGCTGTCGCTTGCGCTGGAGCGCATGCACTGACAAATGAGCCGCTGCGGCGAGACTGAGCGACAGAGCGCTGGCAAAGGAGCCATTTTAGGGCCCCTAAACCATCCAGAGGTCGAAATTTAGTTGTGGTGTTGCATTTGTGCACATGTCTTCAACAAAAACATCGCCATGGGAATTTTTTTTCAGCGGTGCCGTAATAGCGGAGTTGCACACATTGATGATCCAAAAGAGGCCCTCGCTCGTTTCGCTCTTTCCTTCGCGATGCTCCGTTCGTCGTCTCGTCTCTCCTCCTGGATGAGTACTCCTCCTCACTATGCGAGGAGGAAGAGCGGGAGTGCACATACCTCCAAGCAGATGGTTTTTTTTTTGTTGCTGACATGACCAGGCGTGAGTGGTGACGTCACGACAATCGCTGGGGATACCAAAAGGCACGTAGAGGACAAGGGATTGCTTTCTTTTATTCTTTGGCACGCCCTTGTGTGCTTCCAGTTTGGCTCTGTATCATGAGATGTCATCACCAGCGTTGCTCATCACATCAGATTTTTCTAGAGCTGTGCGAATAGCAAAATTTTGGGTGCGAAGTGAATTCGAATAATAAAGATTGAGTGCGAATCGAAACGAATAATTTTCGAATATTTCTCAAATATTTTTCGAATACTTCGAAGGGAAATTACAGAAAAAAGCTGCTGAGAATCCCTAAGTATGTTGTTACGAGACAGGAACGGTTACAAGTTACAAACATAGTCAAAGAACAGATTTATGCCTAAGGGAGGCCGCGGCTTTCGTATCGCGAAATTTAATAAAATCGATTTTCGAAAATCACATTTTCAGTTCCTGTAACCCTTTTCCTAATTCCAAAATATCGTCACTGAAAACTACGTAGAAGTGCAGTAAAAAATTGTTAAAAAAATTATAGCTCCGCAACGGCGCAACCGGCCGCCGCCATCTTGGGCTCGTCGGAAAGAGCATTTCTCCGTCTTCAAATTTCCCGCATCAGCTAGGTCCTCCATTCCGAAAAAAAAGCGCAAAGAAAAGCAAATGTATGAAGTTCGTTTTCAGGCCTTAGATTGGCTGCATCCGCCATGTTGCTCCAGCACGCCTCGCCATTGGTCCGATCCTCGCTCCGGGAGAGTGTCGTCTGCTGCGTGCACGTCGCGAGGTCACGGCTGTCTAAAATCGCGCTACTTAGTGACGCGTTCGCACTCGTTCTGTGTTCATGGGTCGACGATCATTTGGAATATAATTACGCTTTAGTTTGGCAGCTGCAAGCGGAAGCTCAAGCATCAGGTTACGATAGTGCGCCACGCTTGTCGCGAACATCACAGACGTGCGTCTCGGACAAACTGCACAGACGTGCGTCTCGGACCAACTGTTCTGCTTATCAGCATCTCGCACCTCGTGACGAAGACCATCGCGCGACGACTCTTCGTACTCGCGATCGAGCATGACGTACTTTGAAACATCGGGTATCCCGGCCACGCACATCGCTACCGAGCTTACTGCTCCGAGTTGTGGCTAGGTCTAACTCCGCTCACGGCGCCGATCTATGAGACGAATCCGAACTTTGCGGGCGAGAACATCGCTCTAGCGGACATGCGAAAGCGAACAAGCCGCAATGTGTTTCGTCACAAGCAACGAATCGCATCGCTCACTGGCTCCTCGGAACCGTGGATAGGCATTTTACGCATCGGCAGCGGACCCCACAAGCTCGTCGCGCAGCGACCGCTCGGAGCGTCGGTGGAAGCGGCTAGCAGTTTCACACGTCGGCGCCCCAAAACGCAAGACCAAGCACGCTGCACGCTGATTTATCGTCTTTATATTTATTTTCCGTTATTATAAACCATTATATTTATATTCCGGAAGTTCCAATACTTCGGATAGTAAAATTTCGGTGCGAATCAAATCGAATAGCAAACTTTTTTTTATTTCGAGACACTATTCGAAAAATATTCGAAAGTATTCGCACACCCCTAGATTTTTCCATTAGCCCATAATATGCAAAGAAGTGTAAGATAAACTGAAATTCTCTAATGGCTTAGCCAGGCATGCATAACAGGTTTCCATTTCATGCCCCACTGGTATCTTGTTGAACTTCCTTCAGAAATTACCTGCTTTAAAGTGATACCAAATATATAAGCGTGACAGATCTGCATTCATTTGACTCTTTAAAACAATGGATAGTGACACCCATCAACGATTGTCATCATGCTCTTTGGAGATACTTGTAACCAGGCCTTTGTGCCAAAAGCACCATGCATCATCAGGAGGCCCCTTCAACTGGCTGTGTTCGCGTGCAGGAAAGAGTGGCTGCTTCTTGGTTGCTGCTGGCAGTCCCTGGTGGCAAAGTGTAGCGACCATGGTTGCTTGCTTTTAGATGTGAAGCATCTTATGGCGGAGTTCAATACGGTGGTGGTGGTGGTGTGCGGCGTGACCACCCTTACTGCGCATGCACAAACCTTCTCCACCTCTCCTCTCCACTCCCTCTCTCCCATTTTCCTCTCCACATCACCTCTCCCCTTCCCTTTCCCCTCTCATTTCCCTTTCCCACCCCTCTCCACTTCCCCTCTCTACTCACCCTCTCCCCTCCCATCTCTCCTCCCCCTTTCCCCATCTCCCCTCCCCTCTCCACATCACCTCTCCCCTTTCCCTATCCCCTCCACCTTCTCCTTTCCCCTTCTCCACTTCCCCTTTCCCCTTCACTACTCCACCTCTGAAACGCGGGCTCTACATGCCGAAACACTGCTTTGCATCGCCTCATGGTCCCCTTTAGCGGGAGATGGTGTGATTTTTTTGGTTTACTTTGGCGCAGTGAGACAGGAGCTGCTCCGGTATATCTTCTGCACTACACTCTGTACAAGCATGAGATGCACTCTTATCATTCGGTAGCTCCAGGCGCTCTGGAGGCAGAGTAGCAAGAACCGTTTCTTCCTAGGAAGCCCACAGTCTGACAGTAGCATTGCGAGTTTCCTCCTGGTCACAAGAGGCTAATAAGTCGCCATATCCGCTACGTGCGCATGTGTGCCTGTTGCCTTTCACTCTAAGAGGGCAGCTCCCACAAAAAGAAGGGCACGCACCCTTCCATTTTAGCATTCCACCATTTTCGTGCCAAGCAGGCATATCGTACTTTGCAGACACGATCACCTTGCACCATGCTACTTCAGTTGAAATGCTGAATGTGGTGAGGCACTCTTTAAGACCACTTTACCATCTGATGACTACTGCAGAAAATTGATAGGCACAGATCGACACAGGTTTCTGGCACTCGTGTGCCACCACGTTTATTCTACTACCATAATCAGGTGCGTTGGCATGAATTTATGTTATTGCTTGCTTAAGGAAAAATGGGGAGAAGCGACTAAGCACGCAACGCAGAATTTGTTTTTTTTACATTCGGTTGTAGTACTCATAGTTCAACTAACTTTCACTACTCGTGCACAGAACATTGCTTTTATTACAATGTGAGCTACATAAAAATTGTTGACAGGGGCACGTGTGTCACCATGTCAAGCTGAAAATAAATTGTTCTTGTGAGAAACTGTGGGCTGGAAAATGCTGGGATGCATCTGTACTCTCAGCAGCAAAATAGGGCACCTTGTCCATGCATTTGCTTCAAGCAGTACTAACACTAATCCACTTGCTGGCCACACTTTTCAGGGTCGGGCACAGCTGCAGGTGTTACAAGTTTCTCTTGGCTGGAGTGATGCTATCCAAAGTCTTAAAATGGCTCAAAGATGAACTAATTTGGTAGGGATTCATTGTAGAGAAAAAAGTAAGGCGTGTAGACATGGGCTGAAGGGAAATGACATTTGTGTCGTCAGATTCTCTTCCCTTCTGTCTTTGTTTGCACACTTTCATCTGTATGTATCTGAAGTCAATTGAGCCATATATACACCCACCTTGGTTCAGAAACGTGCATCTACAGACCACTGGATATTGATAGAGGCTCTGTCTATACAAAACCGTATAGCAGTGCTCTTATACCTATAGGCGAACGCAGGGTTCCCCTTCAGGGCGGGCGAAGGTTCGTCGCGGTGCCCTCCCCTCCCAGTTATGTCATCAGGGCGGGCGAAGGTTCGTCGCGGTGCCCTCCCCTCCCAATTATGTCAATGTATGGCGTTGACATTGCGCCCCCCCTCCCTATTATGTCAATGTATGGGGCTGAATTTGCCGCCCCCCCCCCCCCTGTGCGCACGCCTATGCTTATACCCGTTCTAAATGGTGTTATTCAATAAAGTTCGTCTCTGTCATTATGGCATGGAACAGAGCTAAAGTTAACTCTGTAAAGTTACACTCAGTAAAGTTACATCCACCAGGCGTCGTCATGAACTGAATATGCCTCCTTTTCATCGTTTTCTTTGTTCACACTGTTGAGCCGTGGAATGCTTCACCAGGCCATGTAAGGTCTTTATGATTTGCTGAATTCCTGTTATGTATTGCTAACCATTGATATTCATGCTCAGTGCATCTTGTCTTGCAATTCATTGTATTTCCTATTCCCTACTCCTGTGATAGCACTTGAAGGCTGCAGTATTTTGAAGTAAATAAATAAATAATCTATCAAGGAAATATATCCAGCCAAAAACGGACAAACACAGGAAACTGAGAAGGAGACCGGAAAGCGGCTAGACTGAGCGGCAAGGAGTTGGTAGTCTAGCCGCTTTCCTGTCTCCTTCACCGTTTCCCGTGTTCGTCCCTTCTTGGCTGCATATATTTCCTTGATGCAATGCACCAACTAGCCCACTAAAATAATCTACCAATGGGCGTTGACATGTACGACTAGAATATGTGTTCAATCTTGTACTCAGTATTAACACCTGTTCATGCTTTTCACTGTCAAATTTTATGGCTAGATTCCACCTTCTAAATAAGTACCAACTAATGCCACAGTGCACACTGCTCAAGAAATTTTTTTCGGGGGGGGGGGAGGCACTTGCTAAAAACACTATTTGAGAAAAACACCTATTTTTATTTATTTTTGGTAAAAACACCTATAGCTTAGCAAAATTTCGGGGGGGAGGGGAGGGGCCGGGCCCCTAGGGGCCTCCCCCTGCCTACGGGCCTGGCTCAAGGTGTCTTTCTCTCCAGCAGTCGTGACCTACAAAATAGCCCAGCGTATCGCGCTTTCAACGTGTATCTTTTTTAGGGGCGAAGCTCCTTAAAGCGGCACCCGTTCGTCCCCGTCGTAGTGCGTAACCAGTCTTAACGCTAGTACCAGATCTTGACCTCCAAGGTGGTGCCGGTGGGAGATTTCTCCTGCGCGTTGTTGAACAATAAAAAATTCGCAGCGTGCGCGTTAACTAAAAGCCGAATTCTTCTGTCTCTCATTCCCCATTAGCAGCCATTGGCATGTTCCAGTAGGAAACGTTAGTAGAAGTAGAAGTGTAAGTGTTAGCTAAAAGCCGACTTCTTCTGTCTCTCATTCCCATTAGCAGCCATTGTTTACCTCCAAGGTAGTGCCTGGTGAGATTTCTCCTGTGCGTGATTAAACAATAAAAATTTTGTTCAAAACGCCGTTGATTGATGAAATAAACCAACGAAAGACGCCAGATGTTTTCTAAAAGCAAAACGAAAAGACGCCAGATGTTTCTAAAGCAAAACGAAAAGACACCAGCTGCTTAACGAAAGACGCCAGATGTTTTCTAAAGCAATGGTTTTCTAAACAATGAAAATTCACAGCGTACATGTAAAATTAAAGTGAGCTGCAAGTCGTCATAACTCTCATCGAACCTTTAGTATAAACGCGCCCGATCTCACGTCGGTGATGATGTACTGGGCAGAATTCACGGAAGATTCACGGTTTACCGATGAACCTCCGCAGCTTCGCCCACTCATCATCATTCACTCCGTGGATATGCTGTGATTTTTTTTTCTTTTTTTTGCAGGCTGTGACGCAGTTTAGGGTGTGACGAGTCCCCGTGGAAGCGAGCTTGGGAACTGGAGCTCTACTGCCTATTAAGGCGAAAATGTTATGAACCCGCTAGATAAATAAAGTGTGTGAAGGTGTGTTGTGAGAATCGCCGAAACTTCTCTATTTCACATGACCTACCCAGACAAAGACATCTTTAAAGGGGCCCTCGAACACTTCTGAAGCACCCATATTTTTTATTTGTGGATTGCGTACACTGATGGCTGGGTATAATTTTAGCATAGGTCAGAGCATCGATATCAATAGATTTATTATTTTAATCATGCAATGAAATCACTACGTTGCTGCCAATAGCATCAACGCGTAGTGGCGCTCGCCATAACTATTGTGGGCGGAAATGCCAGAGAAGAGCACAGTCTTTTGACTGCATAAATGTAATGATAGAAGCGATCGAGACAACGCATCTAAAAGATTATTATCGGGTTTTCTATTGCGTACTTCTCCACTGAACGCCAAATAGGTACCGTTGCAAAAACAGCAACAAAAAACATGATAGAGACGCTGGCTGCCATTTCGCCTCTGGCTTTTTGTTTGCGCGGGTCGGATGCCCACACGAAGGTCTTCTCTTGTTTGTGTACATTCGCGAGCTACCTTGTTTCGCACATTTGGTATCCCCCTTGTAGCTTGAGGAATCATTGTTTGCTTTACTATTCAACATGAAAGTGTTTTATGCGAGGATCCACCATGACTTCATTTCCGTCACGGATGTGACGTCGATAAAATGCACACGAACAGATTACTTGGAAGAACTATAAGAAAATGTTTAATTGATTTGGATGAGGTGGGAGTCGAATCCACGACCCTTGGTCCGCGACAATCGGGGCCGGGCGCTCTACCCACTGCGCTACCGACATTTTCTAACACGAAAGTGTTTTATGCCGGGGTCCACCACGGCCCTACTGATGTATTTCCGTCACGGATATGACGTTGTAAAATATAAAGACTAACAGTGGGCAAAGAAAAAACTAGAAGAAAAAGTTACGTCACCGGAAATCGAACTTCCGACCCCTCGCTCCGCAGCGCGAAACGATTCGGCCACGGACGGCACGTTCTTCGCACTGCTAACGGCGAGCTATTTATATACACCATTTGCCGGTGGCTGCACTCGGAGATAGGTGTTACAGCGTGTTTTCGTTATCACTAGCGAGATGGCGCGAAGGGCTCGCAGAGCGCGCTTTAAAAGTCGTCGACGTTGCGACGAGCACCCGCCTCTACAAGGCGTGGTCGCTCGTGCGTGCGCTTATCTCGTGATCGCGGTGGTTCGTACGTCTTGCGTTAAGAGCACGAAAGTCACTTAGCTCACTGCAGCGGCCGCTTTTGCGAAATGAGCGCGGTGCTAACGCAGAAATAAGTTACAAATGTGATAGTTCGCTCTCATCCTGTGTATGTTCGTTCCGTGCGTCCTTTCTGCTTGAGCAGCGCGTTGCAAGTTTCGAGCTGCTTGCCGTTCTTCGCGTGACATTACAATTTGTTGCTGTAGCATTCATTTCTTCGCCCTTGGGGCGAAAGAATGCACAACAAACGCTCAACTACGTCTGTGAAGACACGTTTCACTTTCGTGTTATACAGATTCCTTTGACAGAGGGATCAGCCATGTTTTCTTTTCTTTATTGTCCCACTGCGCTACCGACATTCATATATGAGGCTTCACATCAGTGCCTTATATCTCCCACACTCACTCCCTTTCACAGTGACCTTGGTTGTCGGGGAGGGGGGGGGGGGGGTTGGTGTCGCCGTCTGGTATCGGTGATGTACTGCATCTTGACACAACGAGCGCCGAAAGGGAGTGCTTTGGTAGTTCCAGCTTTGGGTACAGCTAAAGACACCAACGGGACGCGGAAACGCGTTCACGGGTCGAGCTACGAACTCTGCCTCTCGCGTTCCTGAAGCGCTGTGTGGTATTCGCCTTTTCGGTCGGTTTCAAGATTGCGATAGCAGCAGCACCTGTTGCACCCCAAGAAACTTCCGGTCACTTAAATTATCACTCTATAACGCTGAAGCAGAAAGCATGCTTCTGAAGTTGTGCCAGAGTAAGGAAAGACTCTTTTTCCGCTTTCAGCTAAAAGGAAGGCGCATAAAGTAAGGACTAACACTCTTAATGTTGAGTGTGCAGCTTAGAGTAACATTTTTTTTTAATATTTGGCCAGACGCATGGAGAAAAGTGTTGAAAATGTGAGGGTTACTCGCTAAGGCTTTTGTTCCCCGCCAACGCTGCTAGGCTACACCGGCGCACAAAACCGGAAGCCGTCGAGCAGCTTTGTTTGTAAACAGCGAAAGGGTCTATACACATGAGCACAGGTGTAGCTAGGTTACCTTATTATTGGGAATCGCACACCTTGGCATTTCTTTCCTCAAATGACTACGCTTTGAATGAGTGCATATTAAGTGCCATTGTTTATTACGTGCTTGATGCCGTCACTGCGCAGGATTCAGCACTGTGTAACTACTTCAGCTACCACAAGGGTTAAATGATATTTGGCGTTAGTCGTACCTGGATGGAGCTAGGTGTTAACGTGGGTGCGTCCACGTTGACACCTGGTAGACCCCCAATAGACCTCTCCCTGTTTGCAAACAGTGTGACGTCACTGCGACTGCCCCACCCACAACTCCCACCCTCGGAGCAGGAGCTGGTTGGCAAGAAAGTTCCGCTGGCGGGATTTCTCTGCATAGCAGCGCTGCGTGTGTCTGGGTTCCTTGTTTTTACAAATTGCTATTTTCTGAACTCACAGCCGTTAAAAGGAAGAATCGCTGCCTATAATGCACGATTGTGTTGGGTGAACGTAGGGTGGTTTCCTCGTCGTTGATGACATAAAAAAAAATCTTATGCTCTTCGAAAGCGAACATTGTGCATGTTCACGATGACCGGTATTTGGAAAAATATTTACATATCATGAATGCGAAAATACTCAATTTCCATCGCGGCATCTGCGCTGCACTTTCAAACGATGAACAGCATTGGCGGCAACATGGTTTTGAGCTGCTATGCGCGAGGTCACGGAAGATTCGCACTCACGGCGCAAAATTCTGATCGGAGATGAATGAAAAAAAAAGTATACGGAAACATTCGTTGCCGTACGTTCGGTTGAGAATAACGAATCCCCGTGAAAATTAAAGCGAAGTTCTCCCCTACGACGTTCCTCATAACCCACTAAACATGTTTAAAGCGAAAGCCTTTAATGTCTCATACTCGCAGCGTCCGTCCGTCCGTGCCCTGGAACGGTGCCAGCTATGGCCTCTCCCCCTCACACTCTCAGCAGTCACGTGTGGCACAGCGGCGCGTAGCAACAATTGCGCGTTGCTCCTTCCAACGCGCGTTGTGCAACGTGGCGGCGTCCGCCCGTCAACGCGCAATACCGTTGCGCGTTGCTCCTTCGACCGCGCGTTGCGCAACGCGGCGGCGGCGTCCGTCCCACTGACCTCCATTAAAAAGGCTGGACGGCGCATCCCCGCTCTATCTATACCGGCTCTGCGAGGCGGGCGCTTGTGAAGCCACCGGAAGGTCCCCTGTTTGTCCCGGAAGCTGGCGTCTTCTGTCCGTCTCAGTCGCGCAATTCAAATATTCTCGGGTGGCAGCTGTTGTTATGATCGTTTTTCTTTTTTATTTTTTCAAACTCTGCGGATACCCCTCACTTTAGACGCCGACGAACGCTACACGAAAGATGACAGACGCCGTGCCGACACCGTCCGAATACGGCGGAGTGCTGCAACGTAAAAAATGCGTAAAAAGTAATGGAACTTTGAGGTACTTGTAGTATCCGGATATAGCCAAGCCCGCTCATTCGGTAGGCAACTATGAGAGTTCAATAAACATGGCGTTTAAGTAAACACGCCTCATCATGTTTGTCTCCATCATAATCCACGCCATCCGGCACGATGCAAACACTACATTGGTGTCAGAAGTGTGAAACGTACCACCCAGAAGCTTGAAGACAACAATCCCGAGGAATTTACATCGTCGACGCAGCCGAAAACTCTCAGGCAAGCGCAACATGGCCAATGCACTCCCGCCGTTCCCGAGTTTTGACCTTCGAGTCACCGACGCCAACAGCATCGGACTTGAATGGACAAAGTGGGTAGAACGATTCCAAAACTTCCTCGTTGCGTGCAACATCACGTCGGACACTCGCAAGAAAGCTCTTTTGCTTCACTACGTCGGTGAAGAGGTGTACGACCTATTCCAATCTCTGCCGGCCAGCACGTTAGAAAGCACGTCCGAGTACGAAGCGGCAAAAGCAAAACTCGACGCTCACTTCGCACCACGAATCAACCCAACCTTTGCAGTGTATCGTTTCAGACAAACAAAACAGAACGTGGGTGAAAGCTTGGACGCGTTTTACGCCCGACTCCGACAGCTCGCCCGACACTGCGGCTTCGCGAACGTCGATCTTGAAATCAAGAGCCAGATCATCCTCGCTACAACGTCGACCCGTCTGCGGAAATATGCCATGCTGCACGCCATAGAGCTGCCCGAAATCCTCAAGCAAGGACGGCTGTTCGAAGACGTTGAACGTGACGTCTCTGAGATAAGAGAAAAGCGTCGACAGCACTCAGTCGGCATTTTCGCTGCAACAAGGTGCGAAAAACCATCTGGAAAACTCGGAGAAGCACCACAGCTACAAGGGTCGTCGAAACCTGAAGCCACCTTTTCGACAATCATGTGACACAGGCAAACGCGACACGCCAAACAACTGTCACAACTGCGGCGGCAAGTGGCCCCATCAAGGTGGGCGATCAGGTTGCCCTGCGTGGGGCAAGACATGCAATGCATGTAACAAGGTTGGTCACTTCGCACGATTTTGTCGCTCAACTAAGAAAATGGTGCAAGCAGTACACTGTGACAGTGGCCCAAACAGGAACTCGCAGGCAGCCTGCAGTAAGAGGTGTTCAAGCTCTAAAGAAAACTCTGCCTCCTTTGAGTCAGGTTCAAGCAGCGACGAATATGCCTTTGTTGCCATGACTTCCCCTCAAGCAGGCTCATCTCCAAAAGCCGTTGTTACTGTGAACAATGTGCCTGTTACCTTTATAATCGACACAGGTGCTACGGTGTCTATTGTTGGTGAAAACGACTTTAAGAGCTACCGCCTAAATGTGAATCTCCAGGCAACATCGATCAGAGTATTTCCGTACAAAGCAACATCTCCGCTAGAACTTTTAGGCAAAGTTGCTGTCACGATGAGATACAAAGACAAGTGCATTGAAGAAGACATCTTCGTCATTCCCGGGAACTGTGCTCCACTCTTGAGCTTCACAGCAGCATCCAACTTGGGACTTGTCCAGATCACATACCAAGTTCACGACCAACTAGATAACAAGTCAATCGTGGAAGCATTTCCCAAGTTGTTCAACGGAGTTGGAAAGCTAAAGAACCAGCACATTCACCTTTTTGTGGACGAAACAGTCCCACCTGTTGCTCAACCACACAGGCGTATTCCATTTGCCTTACGTGTTGCCACAGAAAAGGAACTCGAACGCCTCCTGTCAGAAGACATCATTGAGCCAGCCATCGGACCTACACCATGGGTGTCCCCTGTGGTAATTGTACCTAAGCCGCATCAACCTGATGAAATCCGAATCTGTATTGACATGCGTGTTGTCAACACTGCTATCCAACGGGAACGACATTTGTGCCCGACAGTGGATGACATCATTGTTGCCTTAAATGGAGCAACAGTATTCTCAAATCTTGACTTGAAAAATGGATATCATCAGCTGGAACTCGATGCACCCTCAAGGCAGCTCACGACATTTTCAACACATGTTGGCTTGTTTCGATACAAACGCCTAAACTTTGGCATCAGCAGTGCAGCTGAAATTTTTCAAAACACCATTCGTCAAGTGCTCAATGGCATCCCCAACGTTCTCAATGTCAGTGATGACATTCTTGTCTTTGGACAAACAAAACAGGAGCACGACACCTCCCTGGAAGCCGTTCTGCAGCGACTCCAAGAAGCCGGATTGACACTTAATGAAAAGAAGTGTCACTTTCATCAACGTGAACTCACCTTCTTTGGACTTATCTTTTCAGCTGATGGAGTTCGCCCTGATCCCAAGAAAATAGCAGCCTTCCTACAAATCAAAACACCAGAGTCACCACAAGAAGTGAAGAGTCTGCTAGGAATGATCAACTATTCAGGCAGATTTCTGAGAAATCTTGCCGACCTCACACAGCCTCTACGTGAACTGACACTGAAGAATGCGACTTGGGAGTGGACTGCCCGCCACCAGAAGGCCTTTGACAGTTTGAAACAGGCCATGTCTGATGTTTCTACACTGGCCTACTTCGACCCATCAAGGCCCACAGAACTTGTGGTTGATGCAAGCCCTCATGGCCTTGGTGCAATCCTGATCCAAAGAGAGAACACAAGCACCCTTGTGATAGCATATGCAAGCAGAGCACTGACGCCGGTTGAAAGCCGCTACTCTCAAATCGAGCGAGAGATGTTAGCAGCTGTCTGGGGCATGGAACACTTCCGGCTCTACTTGTGCGGTACGAAATTCCTTCTTCTAACAGCACTCTAAGCCGCAAAGGTGCGAAATGGGAGTAAGTGCTGCATTTCGTCCCCGCAACCGGTAGTTCATCCCCGCAGGGATTAACTGCAAGACGAGGGTGCCATGTGCAAAGTGAGGGACGAACTGTTAGACCACAGGGAGCAACGTTTACTCCCATGGAACTTTCCGGCGCAGTGGCGACCTCGAACGAATGGTCAGCATGCGCGTATTCAAAGAGTCCGCTAAAGAAATGAACTGTTAGCAGTTTATTTAAGTGTAAAAGGTCTTGTCAACTACGGCAACTGCGGCAGAAGTAAAGTAATATCGTTCATATGGCATAATAATAAATGTGAAAAAGCTTTCACACACACACACAAAAAATGTACTCGCGCCCAAGCTGTATCAATGCGCTGCGTGGTGTTCTCGTCGTATGCACGGCAAGCTAGGACTCGGCGGTTTTGCGGTGTGTTGTGGATGTGTTCTCGTTTCGTGGTTGCGATTGCTGTCACTTGTGATGCACTGAATTATCTTCGCGTTGTGGTAAACGTGATCTGCTACTGGAATGAAGTGCTACCCTATCGAAATGCTACGCGCCGACTGGGACATCGCCTGAGAGGTGAGTGTAAACAAGGCTGCCATCACTCCGCGTGATTTTACCTGTGTGCAGTTGATATGTAACGATCACCGCTTGTTTAACATTCACGTTCTGCGTGAACAAAACACGCATGATCGATGAGCTCGCGCGATACAGCGTCGCGAGTGCGCCCCGCCTGCTATAGAATTACAAACATGATGGTTAGGCCATCGAAACATGGTAACCTCGGTGAAGGCTCAACATTAGCTGTAGCAAGTACAGCTGTTCAAAAATAGCTTTGTTTTCAGTGCTGCCCAAATAAGCGTTGTTTATCAGAAATATTCGCGACTTTTTAAAAGAACATTCACGTAAACTCCGCACGATATCTTCTATAGCAATGTAAACAAGTCATTTGGGAAGATTGGCTGTTAAAATAGTATGTCTAGCTAAAGGCTTAGCACCGCTAACACGGGCAGTCGGCGACGGCATCGGCGATTTCGCTCGTTTGTAGCGATGCTAGGAATCATTTATTTTTATATCTCTCAAATGAAGAGCAAGCTTCATTGATAAATAAGTGGGCCCACTAGCGTGTCGCTGTGAAAGCGTGAAACGTTAACCCCCCCCCCCCCCCCCCCCGAGGACGGGTTTTTCGAACTTCATAACGCATTCTGAACTGTTCCATTGCACTATATGGCAGGTTTTGTGAAAGAGCAGTTTTCGTCTAATTTTTACGCATGCAGCATTTCTAACAGACGCCTTGTGACGTAACTGCAAGTGCACGAACAGTTCTGCCGGAAATAATGCTTCTGCAATTACTTTTTCAGGAAATCGGTGAATGAGAGCGTTGCGCCTCCTGAGAAACGTCTTCAACATCTTGCTGCTATGAACACGCTCTCAGCAGCTGTCGATTGTGCTGTTGCACTTCCTGACGTCGGCTGGACAGCATCCATTCGGATAAAACATTGCACTCTTCATTGCCTCTTCTATAATGCAGAGAAGCCTGCATCTCCTGCATTCAACAAAGTTGCTCAATTTATGTGTACACACGATGCTGCAGAATTGACACGAGTCGTTGAATAAACTTGGTTATTTCTTTAGACGTTTTCGTTTTTTTTGTCATTAAACAGACATTTTCACTGAACGATAAAACCAACCGTGTTCTGTACAGTGAGAAGCGAGCAAACTTGGCACGTCGACGGGAGCATACATGAGACTGTTTATATATACATACATTCATCAAGCGCCCAAATTCGCTCGAAACACGCGCGCAGAAAAACCAATCCAACGCATTTTACAATTTCATGAACGTGATCACCGAATGGTTGCTTGCGAAACACTGAAGGCTGAAGTCTAATAATATAAGGAATCTTGCTACTTTGACTAACATGGCAGAACGCGCAGCTTCCAGACGGTGTCTGTACATATGTAGCCCCGGTAATATTCACTCTCCTGCGTACTGGCATGTGGTATAGTGGTTAGCGTACGCGACTGCTGATTCGATGGTCACGAGTTCGAATCCTGTGTGTTTGTTGTGAATTTTCTGTAGTTTACTTCTGAATTTATTTCTGTATATTAATTGTGTATGTCGTCAAATGCGTCTATCAACCTCCAAATTCTCGGTAATTCAACCAGAAACTGTAATAAATTGATTTTTTTTTATCCAGAAGGAGCAACTGTTAGTCCCATCAGGGGTAACAGTTCGTCCCTACGCAGCTACCATGCAATAAATCAGTTACTCCCTAAAGGGGTAACTTTTACACCCCGACATTTCGTCCCTCAAAACAACTGAGGACTAACAGTTCGTCCCCCGGCAGTTACTCCCTAAAGGACGAATCGTTCCTCCTTTAGGGAGTAATGGTTGTGGCAGTGCAGTTACCCCCCAAAAGGACGAACCACAGACCCTTTTTCGTCCTTTGCGGCTTAGAGTGAGATCATAAACCGCTAGTCAGCATCCTTGGAAACCCCAAATCAGTGCCCTCTGCCCGCATACAACGCCTTGCCCTCCGTATACAGCAATATGCATACGATGTGCAGCACACTGCTGGTAGCAGCAATCCATCGGACTACCTGTCAAGACCCCCAGTGCCCTTTGAGAAGCCAGGTTGTCAAATTGACAAAGTTCCAGATGAGTATGTCCATTTCATCCAGCGCCATTGCATTCCAAAATCCTTCTCAGTCGAAGAAGTGGCTGAACAAACGAAAAGGGACCCACAACTGAAGCTGGTCAAAGAAGCCATACATAACTTGCAGGACAAATGGCAAACAGCAGAATTGAAACCATTTGCTGCAATAAGAACGGAGTTGACAACCACACCTGATGGCCTCATTCTCAGGGGAACACGCTTGGTCCTCCCCATGAATCTTCAGGAACGTGCGGTACAACTTGCACACCGTGGCTATCAAGGCATTATAAAAACAAAACAACTCCTTCGAGAGAAAGTATGGTTCCCAGGCATGGACAAGTTAGTACATGCACTCATCAAGGGTTGCCTCCCATGCCAAGCCGCAGTACCCCAGTCAAGTTGTGAACCACTTGCTCTCACAGAGCCACCAAACAGCCCGTGGGAAGCTGTATCAGTAGACTTCTGTGGCCCATTTCCCGACGGAAAGTATGCCATGGTAATAATTGATGACTTTTCACGTTACCCAGTTGTGCACATCATAAGCTCTACAGATGCTCGTAGAGTGCTACCACTTCTCCGAGCAGTTTTTGCTCAATTTGGAATCCCTGAACAAGTACGGACGGATAACGGACCTCCATTCCAAGGCACAGAATTTGCAAACTTCGCTGAAGAACTCGGTTTTCGGCATCACAGAGTCACACCTCTATGGCCTCAAGCGAATGGCGAGGTTGAAAGATTCATGCGGACACTAAAGAAACAAGTCCACACCAGCCAACTTGAGAACAGTGACTGGAAGTCAGAGCTAGACACATTTTTGATGTCATACAGATCGACACCACAAGGCACCACTCAACGGACCCCGTATGAACTATTGTTTGGAAGGGCAATGCGGAATCTCCTTCCTCAATACATTCCACCCCCGAAAGCAGCTAACAAGAATGGTACAAGGTCAACAGAACTACGCCGGAAGGTGTATAACAAACAGTACGCTGACACTGGAAGACACGCTAGGCCACATCGATTCTTTGTGGGTCAACAAGTTCTGTGTAAACAGCCACAAAAAAACAAATTCACACCATATTATGACCCCTTGCCATATGTGGTCACTAAGGTCTCAGGGTCACAAATTGTGGCATCACGAGGAGGCCGAGTTGTAGTCCGAAATGCCAGTTTCTTCAAGGATGCTTCAGGCATCGTCTCAGCATCGCCACGCAGTGCAGAGCCAGAGTGCGATGACCTGGCACGTTTGCCGGACACAGAAGCTCAGGCACCAGAACCCCTCCACCAACCACACAAGCATCCCTATCGTCGCTACCCCACCCGGGACAGGAAGCGTCCTGGCCACTTTGACGACTATGTGTGATACCGGCAGCCATGCATTGTGTGTGCGTGTGAAATTGTCAAGTGTTCTTACGTGTAAACCTAGTGCTGAGGAAGCAGCAAGTGAAACTCCAATTGTGTTCGCTATTGTATCTATTTTATATTTTTCTGTTTGCTCCTCATGAACACTCTTCCTCAAGGGGGATAATGTAGTATCCGGATATAGCCAAGCCCGCTCATTCGGTAGGCAACTATGAGAGTTCAATAAACATGGCGTTTAAGTAAACACGCCTCATCATGTTTGTCTCCACCATAATCCACGCCATCCGGCACGATGCAAACACTACAGTACTTACGCGTGAAATGTCTTCCCTGACGACTTTTCCGGTCGATTCGTACAGTTTACTGCGCTACAAGCAGGTATTTCTTTAAAAAAGAAGAGAAAAGCTCTCTTCCGGGACAAAAACGGCGGCTTCCGGTGGCTTCACGCCCGCGTGCTCGATGCGCCATCCAGCTCCTCCTAGTGGAGATCAGTGGTCCGTCCGTGCCCCTCACACTCTCAGCAATCACGTGGTGACACAGCGGCACGCGCGGCAACGCTCTTTCGTCAGACGTCTCGTTGCAGCAGTCGAGTTAGTCGGATGGCTCCCAACCGGCCCCGTGATGATTCCACGGCAAGCGGTTCGGAGAAGCGTCCCAAGAATATGGATTCCCCCGATACCATGGCATAGTCAGTCGAATGGCCCCAGTCAGTCGAATGGCTTTCGCCGAACACACTGTGGGATTTAAAAGGTGTCCTTCAATTTTGCGATGTTAAACACGATAATTTATATAAGTCTCTTCCTAGGTGAAAATATTGCAACTGGTCCCAGTTGGGACCCAGTGGCAACTGGTCCCTGCTGGGAATCCTGCCATAAACCACTTGAACTGCTCCCAGTTGTTTCAACTTGCAAATTGGGACCATGCAGTGGGCACCAGCAGGGGCAAGTGGCTCTTATTAGAGAGTTTGAGAGTTGGGGCCCCAAGGAGCTTGGGGACCCAAGAAGCTTGCGAGCCGCCAGGGCGCATGCGCAGAATCCCAAGCCACTCTTGGGCTCTTGCGCTCGCATTGACCCAAGACGCAAAAATCGAAAACTAGCGTGGGGCCCCAACGCGTCTTGGGTCACCAGCGAGGAGACACAGATGCAGCGCTGGGCCACGGCGCAGTATGCATGGCCCGCGTCTCGCATTATTTTAATTTCGTCACGCGTGCCGCTTCGTGCGCTTGACCCAACGCAGCCTGCGTTTGCCCAATTCTCAAACTCTGCTGATCATCCGAACGCAAGAGCAGGCTGCCCAACGCAGCTTGGGGGCCCGGCGCCTTCGGTCCCCAATTCGCAAACTCTCTATTGAGATCTCAATAAGAACCAGTTGCCTGCTGTAACTAGTGTCCCATCAAGAACTATCGGCTAGTGGTCTGCAGTAGGTTCCACTAAGAATGCGACCTGATGGGGCTATTTTTCCCTGGTGTGCGTACAACCGAAGAAGCTTGGCTCTGAAACTTGACACCATTTATTAGAAACTTTGCAGCTTGTGCTGGTGCCGTGAAGCCTCTCGATTGCTTCCTTGGAAAGGCGGCTTGCACATTTCGTAGATCTCGTGTGTACGTGACCATCTGAAAGAAATATTTACACTGTTAGCAAACTGTATACTTTACACATATTCCTACCAAAAATTAAACTTCACCAACGTCCAACAAGTATTAGGCTTTTAAATGCGAAGCATTTCTTAGCGAACATCTGCGACTTTGAGCGTATCTACCTATCTGTCTATCTATCTCTCTAGCCGCCTACGACTTTCTGCTCTCCTGGCCGTTTAGTTAATGGGATGTATACGAGAATTGGTATGGCATAACATGACTGTATGACGAACATATAAGACAGATCATAACATGAAAATCATGACATGCATGTCATGAACGGCATGGTTTACATGTCACGGCCTTGGTGGCACTCTTGCGGCCGTTTTGTTAACTCGATATATACAAAAATTCGTATGGCGTGACAAAAGTGTAGAAGAACATAAGTGACAGGTCCTAACGTGCAAATAATGACACGCATGTTATGTACAGCATGACTTATATGACATGGTCGCGGCCGTTTAATTTAATGGATATATACCAAAATTGTTTGACCAAACAGTTCTGTATGACGAACATAAATGAAGGTGGTAACATGAAAATCATGACATGCGTACGTCATGTGCGGCATGATTTACATGCCATGCTCATGGTGCGCTCGCGGTATACAAGCACGTAGCCAGGATTTTTTTTCGGGGGAGGGGGGGGGGGGGGGCAAGGCCTAATTGTTCGAAAGGAAGTCTTTTCCATGGCAAAAAAAAAAGGTTGCCCGGGATTATAGAAAGCTGGACGAATTTCAAAAGGGACCCGGCCCCCCTGCCCCCCCCCCCCCCCCCCCTTGCCTTCATGCCTGGCTTGATATACACCAAAATTGGTATTGCGTGACGTGACTTTACGACGAACATAAATGACAGGTGGTAACATTACAATCACGATACATTGCATGCCATGAACAGCATGATTATATGAAACGCTCATTGTGCGCTCGCGGCAGGTTCGCTAGATTAATATACACCAAAATTGGTATTGTGCGACGTGACTCTAAGACGAAAATAAATGACAGGTGGTGGCACGAAAATCATGACCTGCATGTTATACGGCATGACTTACATGCCAAGCTCATGGCGCGCTCGCGCCCGTCTCGCTAAGTTGATATACACCAAAATTCGTTTTGCGGGACGTGTCTGTACGACGAAAAACATGATAGGTGATAACATGACACACGTCATGTAGGGCATTATTTACATGCCCCGCTCACGGTGCGGTTGCGGACGGTACGCTAGCTTGATAAGCACCAAAAGTGGCATTGCGCGACGTGACTGCAAGACGAACATGACAGGTAGTGAGATGACAATCATGACACGCATTTCATGTACAGCACGATTTACATGCTATGCTCATGGTGCCGCGCCTCGCAGCCGGTTCGCAAGCTTAAGTGATATACACCAAAATTGGTATTGCGTGACGTGACTGCACGACGAGCGTATATCATCGCATTTAACAAATGTGCCGGGCAAGTTATTCATGCAAACGACAAGGGCGATCTCGGCGACACTTTCATCTGTCATACGCTTGCGATGATGCTTCAACTACATGCTCTGGACAAGGCGGTTACGTACCTGTCAGGTCCGCCAACCGTGGGCCGCGGCTCTCTCCGTACGCTCAAGTCGAGACCGCGAATTGCGTACAGCCCGTAAATAGACTCTACAAGTTTCCTGGGTGTTGTTTTTCTGTGCATTCTGACAGACATGGAAATATCGCGAAGCGGACCGCAGCCAGAACGGCCCTGTCCGATACACTTGTGCCAGGTGTGTCATCGCAGCCGCATACGATTTGGAAAAGCATGGTCGAAGTTATCCTTTCGTACGCTTTACTTTAATGAACCGTGCCCAAGCAGAAAGAAACACGTACGTAATGCGGCATGACCGAGCCACACATTTAGTTCACGCGAGTATACAACGATGGAAATCCTTTTGACGCGTCTAAGAAGACTTCCGCAGTTATATCAACTATGGCAACCGTGAAGAATTCTCCGCGTATGACGATGCTATCCACAACGTTAACGTCATTGTTGATATAACTGCAGAAGTCTTAGACGCGTCAAAAGGATTTCGTTGTACTCGCGTGAACTAAAGGAGAGGCTCAGTCATGGCGCATGTGTTTCTCTCTGCTTGGGCACGGTTCGTTAACGCAGCCGCGAACGAAAGGATGACTTCGACTATGCTTTCCCAAATCTTATGCGGCTGCGATGACACACCTGACACAAGTGTATCGTGCAGGGCTGCTCTGGCTGAGGTCACATGAAAATGGGATGTGAATTCCCAGCTGGATCGAAATCGGGTTTCCAGCCTGGTTTTCAGCTGGAAACGGTTCTTCAGGCTGGGAATGTTCCATTCCCAGCTGGAAATGGTATCCAGCCGGGAACTAAACCCATTCCAGGCTGGAAATGACATTTCCAGCATCCATGCATACGGAAATAATTCCCGGCTGGAAAGCCATTTCCAGCTTGAAGTTTCCAGTTCCAGTTAGGAAGTTATATTTTCAGCTGGAATATTTTCCAGCTTCAGTTGGGGATCGCCAGCGGACAAAAGGCATGAGTGTGTACTGTGTGTATGTCCTGTTCTTAGCCTGGTAAGTGTTCTGTGCAACGTGACTGATATTGGTCGCCAATTACCAAGTTGCGGCTTGATAACATGCAGTTTCCTTTGTGTGTGCCTAGCCCATGTGCTCTGCCAAAAGGTCCTGAGCTTTCTTTTGAGGAAGGGTTTTAGGTGTAGTGGAGGCTATGGATATATTGGGACTATTTTTGTGGGCAGATGCTGCAAGCTGGCCCGCCAATACGTTGCCTTGGATCTCGCGGTGCCCTGGCACCCAGCACACTCGACATGCTGTTTGCGTGCGTAGACTGTGCATAGGCGTGAATAGAGGGAGACAAGGACAGGTTTCTTTTTGCTTTTTAAGACTTTTCAGAGCTTTTACGACGCTTAGAGAATCGGTGTACACCACTACACTTTCGAGTTTTGATTCTTTGATATGTTCGACGGCCGCAAATATCGCGTATGCCTCTGCTGAGAAGATGCTTGTACTTGGATATAGAATGCCGGCATCGGAATAGGATGGACCAACAGCTGCGTAAGTCATGCAACTATTGGACTTTGAGGCGTCTGTAAAGAATTCTGGACAAGTGTATTTGTGCTGTAGTTCGAGGAAGTATGTACCGACATGTGCAATAGGCGCGTGTTTCGTAGCTTCCACGAAAGATACATCGCAGTCTATAAGCTGCCACTGCCATGGCGGCAGATATGCAGCGGGAGCCATTAGACAGTGTTCAAGAAGTGGCACACCCGTTTCCTCAGCTAGGCCTCTCACGCGAAGTGAGTAGGGCTGTCTCACCGAAGGACGCTTTTTAAATAGGGTACAGGGGCGTAGCCAGAAATTTTTTTTCGGGGGGGGGGGGGGGGGGTTCAACCATACTTTATGTACGTTCGTGCGTGCGTACGTGCGCGTGTATATATACGCAAGCAAAACTGAAAAATTTCGGGGGGGGGGGTCGAACCCCCCAACCCCCCCCCCCCTGGCTACGCCCCTGATAGGGTAGAACTGCACAAATCATTCATTGTGGGATGTGAGGGGTGTTCCTCATTGTCTGCGTTCACTTTGAAGTAGTATAGAAACGACATGTAAGATCGCTGCATGTGGAGCGACCACTCGTTTGATTCGGCGTAGAGGCTTTCCACGGGGCTGGTGCGAAAAGCGCTCGTAGAAAGGCGAATGCCCGAGTGGTGGACAGGGTCAAACATCTTCAACGCGCTTGGTGTGGCAGACTGATAAATTATCGCCCCATAATCTAGACGCGTGCGTATGAGGCTTTTATAGAGATTCATCAGACACTTGTCATTACCCCACGTAGTGCGTGACAATACCTTTAGAATACTCATGGTTTTTATGCATTTGTTCTTTATATACTTGATGTGTTGTATGAAGGTAAGTTTGGTGTCTAGAATTACGCCTAGGAATTTATGCTCCGTTTTCACAGGTAGCCGCTGACCGTGCAGTCAATGTCCGGATCTGGATGGAGGCCTCTGTTTCTTGAGAATGAGACGCAAGTGCTTTTTTGCGGGTTAAGGCTGAACCTGTTCTCGTCTGCCCATTTGGTTAATTTACCTTGCTCAAACCAAGTTGAACCTAATAATAATAATAATAATAATAATAATAATAATAATAATAATAATAATAATAATAATAATAATAATAATAATAATAATAATAATAATAATAATATCTGGGGTTTAACGTCCCAAAAACCACGATATGATTACGAGAGACACCGTAGTGGAGGGCTCCGTAAATTTCGACCACCTGCGGTTCTTTAACGTGCATCTAAATCTAGGCACACGGGCATCAAACATTTTCGCCTCCATCGAAAATGCAGCCTCCGCGGCCGCAAGTTGAACCTGCCGCTCGCACATTGTAAGATTGCAAGATTTAAAACCGATTTTCATGTCATCGACATATATACAATAAAACATGTTACGCGGCATGCATAGACGCAAGGAATTCATTTTGATAATAAAAAGTGTACCACTCAGTACACCACCTTGTGGCACTCCTGTTTCTTGCACAAATGTTCGGGACAAGATATTGCCCGCTCCAGCACGGAATGTTCGATTGGACAAGTAACTTTCTATGATGTTTAACATTCTTCCACGTACACCTAAGTGGGACAGGTCTCTTAATATTCCAAAGTGCCATGTGGTCGTAAGCCTTTTCCATATCTTTGCAAGAACACCGAAAGAACGAATTGCTTGTGGACAAAAGCGTCGCGAATTTGTGCCTCAATACGTACAAGGTGGTCAGAGGGAGATCTACCCTCTCGAAAACCGAACTGGTATGAATCAATGAGTTGTTTGCTTCGAGGAAACGTAGGAGCCGCCGATTTATCATGTTTTCAAAAAATTCGCACAGACAACTTCTTAGGGCTATAGGCCTGTAATTGGAAACTGAGGATGGGTCCTTGCCCTGTTTTAGAATCGGAATAATAATGGCTTCGTTTCAGGCTGAGAGGATCTCGCCGGAAAACGAAACAGCGTTATACAGGGAAAGGAGGGCTCTTTCGGTTTTAGATGACAGGTGCTTCAACATTTCATATACAGCACGGTCAGAGCCTGAGGCGGATTTATTGCAGCAGTTCAGCGATGCCTGTAGCTCAGCTAAGCGGAAAGGTTCATTGCATGCCTCCTCGTGTTTTGTGGATTTACGCTCTAGTTTCAGTTTTTAGATTCTTGTTTTGTATCATGGGAAAACTTCAGTATAGTGTGACGAGCTCGACGCCTGTTAGAAGTGTGCGCCAAGGAAGCTTGCCCGGACTTCCAAGCTGTCCCCTTTTGTGTTTACAAGAGGGAGTGAATATGCTTGTCGCCCTGCTACCCTACTAACGAGGGGCGTAGCTAGAAATTTTTTTCGGGGGGGGGGGGTTCAACCATACCTTATGTATGTTCGTGCGTGCGTTTGTATGTGTGCGTGTATATATATACGCAAGCAAAACTGAAAAATTTCGGGGGGGGGTTGAACCCCCCCTCCCCCTTGGCTATGCCCCTGCTACTAACCATATTCCAGACTTTAGCCTCCTGTTTATATGAATTTATGCCCGATAAAAACTTCTACCAACTTTCCCTTCTTGCCTGTCGGCGAGTTCTCCTGCCTTGAGACTTTATGTTCTTAAATCTGTCAAGATTCTCGGCTGTAGGAGAGTCCCGAAGCAACTTCCATGCTTTTTTTTGTTTTTTGCGCGCACTTCGAGATTCAGTGCTCCACAATGGGACACGTCACTTGCCGGGCAGTCCAGTTGTTTGTGGGATGCACTTAGTTGCAGCATCAGTGAGAAAAGCTGTAAAGTACTCTACGGCTGCATCCATGCTTAGACCGCACATATCAGTCCAACTTAAGTGAGTAACTTATTGAAACTGTTCCCAGTCGGCTTTGTCAATATGTGCCCTTTGAGAACCTGTGGGAGACATTCATTCATTATTGGTGAGCTCATAACTATGTACATAACTTCCGTAAGGATTATTAATGACTTTCCATTTGAGTAAGGGTGGAATAGAAGTGATGGAGATGTAATACTCAGGTCTACGGACGAGTAGGCATTGTTGATGAGGCTATAAAAAAGTCACAGTTTCGCCGCAACGGCGAAGCAATGAATGCGATAGCAGGGAACTGGAATGCCACACGAAGAACGACAAGCAGCTCAATACTTGCAGCGCACCTGAAGCACAAAAAAAGACGCCCGAAATGAACGCACAGGTATACACAGGACAAGCGTGAACTAGCAACTGTCACAGTTGTTACGTATTTGTGCTTGAGCAACGCGCTGCAAGTGTCCACAATTTTTGTTTGTTTGTTCGTTTCCTCAAAACTATGGCACATACCCACTCTTGGGGATTGGCCAAGTCTGCGTGTCGATAATGAAGAATCAGACGCTCTTAGATATTTCTTTTTCTTTTAAACTGTGGCACGTGGAGTGACCCCGCTGCGTCTCCTGCCACACGGGGGGCGTCTGACGCAATGTGTACCCGGTGTCTTTCTTTTCGTTCCACATCACGAGATGGTACAGAAATGGGCCACTTTGGCATGCGCGTCTCAAGGGTAGTTTTCAAATTTAAATAAAATGTAGGAGCGTTTCGTGATAGAAAACACGCTCAAGCTCCTCCGAGATCTGCATAGCACCAGCGTGAACGCAATGGTGAACATGGTGAACACAAATAGCTCGCCGTTATTACGCTAGAACATACGTGGCATGTGGTTGAGTTGTCTAACGCAGTGCGCTGCGGAGCGAGGGGTCGGTGGTTCGAATCCCCGGTCGGGTACTTTAGAATTTTTCTTCTGCTTTATTTTTCTTTGTGCCTTTTATACATACATACACATATCCGGACATGACGGCGACGGCAAAAATCTGCTGAGAGTGTCCATATAAATTGCTATCGCAATCAGATGTAGGCGCTTTTTGATTCAACAGACATGCGCCGGAAGAGAAAATAACTGTTCAATTAGACGACCTCGCGCCTCGCAGCGAGTCACCCCATAGACCGCTATGTGCATTAAAGTCCCCAAGTACCAGATAAGGTTCTACAAGCTGATCTATTAAGGACTGGAATTCATATGTTTTTCAAGGTGGTGGTGCGGAGGTATGTAGAGTGAGCAAATGGTGACGAATTTATTCAAAAGAACCACTCGAACAGTCACTCCCTCAAGGAACCTTTGGGAGAGGTAAGCGTGTACATGCTATTCCTTGATTAACTGCAACTGCTACACCACCGGATGACGCCATGGCATATCATCGCGTTCCTTTAGGAAAATAATGTAACTGCGTAGAAAGTTGGTGCGTTTGGATTTTAAGTGTTTTTCTTGTATACACAGCACAAATTTTGGTGAATGTTTGTGTAAAAGTTCATGGACACCGTCGAGGTTTATAAGGAGTCCTCTGACGTTCCATTGTATAATTTGTGGTTCCATATTAGAAGTTAAGTAATGCCGTGTGTACAAAAGGGAAGTGGCTGTTAATTGTTTAGGCGGAAAGTTGGAACTTAAGTAGCAGGGCCGTCATCGGGCCCCGTTATCGGCGTTTTAGTTTTCTTAGCGCGCTCCAACGAGCTACGCCGCTCTTTCGGCACCAGGGGTACGAAGTTGTGTCCATTGCCTCGTGTGAGGCACTGGATGCCCGCGTGTGCGAGCTGCTGGTTCGTGCACCCGACCTCGCCTGGCGAGGCGTAGTCGTGATAGCCGACGACCCTGGAGTCGCCGGGATCTGTGGCTTGGTAGGTGGAGCAGACTTAACTGCTGCCACCGCGGGGCCAGCCGCCACGGCCGGTGGCTCACTTTCCGTGGGCCGGGATAGTCGCGGTGGCCAATGCGACGCTGCCCCCTGACGCGCCGCACCAGCATATGGGCCATGAAAGACCCTGCGTGCTTCTTTACACTCCAGCCGTGCTAAAAATTACACCATTTCCCGCTAAAGGGGACCATGAGGCGATGCGAAGCCGGAGCACTTGCACGATCGCGTTCCGTTGGCGTTCTTTGGGCATGCTACCGACCTCGCGTCGTGGAACGCGAAGAGGAACGCTACGCGCGTCTTGTCTTCCCTCTAGACTGGCCGTTAATTCTCACAGGGTGAGCGGGGAACGCGGTCGGCAGGCGTGCGAGAGGGGGCAGCGTAGGAGAGGAGAGGGAGGGGGAGGGGACGCGCATGCGCTGGTGCTCATCGCGGCGTTGCGCAGGGGAGAATTTCGGCATGTCTAGCCCGCGTTTCAGAGGAAGAGTGGAAAGGGGGAGGGGAGAGGGAGTGGACAGGGGCAAATGGGAGAGGGGAAGTTGAGAGTGGGAGGGGAGACGGGAGGGGAGAGGGGAAGTGGAGAGGGTATGCGCATGCGCAGTAAGCGTGGTCACGCCGCACACCACCACCACCACTGGATTGAACTCCGCCATAAGATACTTCGCATCTAAAAGATTCGATCCAGACTTTTCACCTCACTGTCAGCACTGTAATCACGTGCACTGCAATTTCGAACATATGCTCTGGCTGTGCCCCTTTAAGTGGGGGTCAGTATTACCAGACAAACCCTCCTGGGAGGCTGCCATGCGTAGCGTGGAGCTCAGGAACCAACTCCTAGCAGTTCAGAGGGCCCGGGACATTGCCGAGAGGTGTGACTGATGGTGTTACGAGAGGTGTTACTGATGAAATATTGCTGCAAGGTCTTGTAGTCTTGCTGTGCTGTGCACTTGTGTCAAATGTTTTTTTTTTTTTTTTCGTTTTGTTGCTGTGATGTGATAAGTGCCTTCTAAGTTGTTGTTTTCATCGCTAGCTGTCTGCTTTCTGCGTGTGAATGTTCCATTATAAGACATACGGTACGAAGAACTTTATTTAAAGATACGCAGAAGTGCCACCCCTTAGTGGGGCACCGCGGGCCCCTCCCATGTGGGGACAGTTAGACCTAGCCTAACCGCAGCATCGCAGGCTCTCTGGACAGCCCAAAGTTGATGCTGATATTCCGAGCTCTTGAGGGCCGAGCTCCTGTTCTGCTCTGTGAGGTCCTTATCCCCACGTAACGAGGGGCACCGCCAAAGCATGTGCTCTAAATCGCACGTTCCCCCGCAGCCAGGGCATTGTGAGCAGAAGTCACTTGGGAATAGACAGTGCATGAAAGCGAGATTCGGATAAGAATTAGTTTGTAGCATCCTAAGGGTCATCGCCTGTGTGGTGGAGGAAATACTCTTCTTTCCAGATAGAAATGCTTTGTGATTTCATTAAATGAATAAAGTGTCTCGGACCTCTTGAATCCTGCTCTGTGACAAGGCTTCTCTTCCCGCGCGGAGTGTTAGTACGAGCGCTTGGAAGTGGGCGATGTCGTTGAGATTGGTGTGCGAGTCCAAATTTTGACTTATGTGTGCCGGTAACCAAATGCTCGTATGCATAGTTATGGCCCTGTTCTTAAGAACGCCATGTGCCTCTTTCGCTATGGAGCCCGAGGCAAACGCCCTGACTGCGGATCTAGAATCTGGGTAGATTTGCATCCTCTTGTCATCCAAGAGTGCCAAAGCAATAGCAACCTGCTCCGCTTTAGAAGAGGTTGTCTCAGTCAGGGAGGCCGACGAAATGATTTCACCTCTATTATCTATTGCGACCATGGCATAGTGAGATGAGCGGCCATACTGTGCCGCATCTACGAAGCAGACCGATTGAGGATCATCCTTGCTTGTTGTTGATATTGTAATGTTGTTGCTCTGCTTTCATGAACTAAGAGCATATTTTCAAGTAGGGGATGATGTGGTGATGTCGCGTGGGGACCTCTTGTGGTACTTCGCAAACCCCCCTTAAACCGTATACCTAAGAATAGTAGCACATGTTATTGGGCAAACAACATTGTGTGCTCTGAATTGATGAAGAATGAAAGAACAGAGGGGCTCGCGCTCTTTGTTCATCGGCGTTGGACTCATGTGGTCGTTCATTCGAGGGCTCTCGTCGAACGCAGAGCTTCCTAAATAACGGCACGCGCGCTTCTTTTTGTAATTTTTATGTAACTAGTCCGTCGCACGCGTAGCCGCCACCTTGCGCAAGCCGCGCCCTAATGTCTGGGAACCTTCCAGATTATCTTAGAATCTTCTTATAGGCTTGAGCGCGCAAACGCGAACAGTTGAAATTATTCCCCAACTAACGCGGCCACCAGCGACAAGGCTCGAATGTTCGATGCCGCCAGTAGAAATGCTGACGCGCCTTACCGCAGAGCAGGTTATCGACGGCCGACGCTCTGTTCGCTGCTATCAGTGTACTGCGTGCCTTGCTTGCAATTTGCTTTCCGTTGCCCGGACACAAGTTCGGCCAAATAAAGAGTTACGTATTTCCGATTTCTGCTGAAGTCTTCTTCATCGTCACGACGTGGTGACAATAAATTGCGATAAAGAGTGGTTAGTCAGCGACGTGTTTGTCGGCCGAACTTCGTCCTATCTGAAGCGCTGTTCTATTCTGTTCAAAGCAGAAAATATAGCATGAGTAGCGGTTATGAAAGTACAACATTAAACTGATGGGAAGATGTCTGCACTCTAGAGACAGCAATGTCGCCATAATACTTAAATCTGTACGAAGAAAACAAACGGAAGAGACCTCTAAAATAGAGTAGAAACGCAGGCACAACCGGAAACGGTCTGGTATTATAAATTTAGTAATTATCATCATCAAGAACAATACCTGACTACACAATTCTTGGCTACTCCACAGTGGTGGGTAAGTGCCATCCGTGCAAAGCCAGTGACATTTTTTCAGCGGCTGACGCTGTTACCCTGCTGCAGAGGACCGCGGACGGTGCACCTTAGCACCTGAAACCAAGGAGGCTCTCTTCCAATAAGCGTAGGGCTCTCTGCATTCACCTGGCGCTACGCAAGCTACTTTCAGTTGCTAAAGGCAGGCGAGTATGATTGCATGTCTTAATCATAGACCTTGCGAATATTCTTTTTCGTAGCAATTACGGGCGGTTTGTTTTACCGATGCCTCGAAATATTCACACACTGTTTCCGAACGTTATCCATTGCTTTGTCAACTGCTAAAGTTAACGTGATTAGGTTACAAAGCCGCCTTTAGTTGTGCTTACTTTGTTGGGAATGCGACAAGTTATCATTGTTTTTGGTTAAATCATATTTGCACATTGAATTGCATGTCCCATTTATTCCACCCCTAAAGAAGTCATAGTTACACTTTGAAAGTATCACGTTACATCTATGCCATGCGTGTACTGTACAGGTTTTAAGGATTTAATTCATGGGCGTCGGAAGGGGGGGGGGTGCCAATGCGGCACATCCCCCCCTCCCCCCCTGCCTAGTGATGTGATCGGGGGTCTGCCCATAGGACCGGGGAGCAGCCAGGCCTCAGGGAGAGGTCGAGTTCAGGAGCCGGAGTTGATAACAGTAACGTTTATTTTACATGTCGTTTTGGTAGCGTGCCGTAGCGTCGTCTAGCGACGCTGCGTCGCGTCGACGTAGCCTCCACGTGGCCTGTCGAAGCGTCGTCGTAGCATAGCCTGCTTGGAGCGTCTCGACGCTCGCGTTATAACGCCTGGGCCTTCCCAGGATTCCCTGCTGGAGGAAACAATCAAGTCCAAGACAGTCCAATCAAAGATGTTGTCTTCATCTCCGCCCACTAAGTAAGCACCGCCTCCTTCGCACTCCGGGAATGACAGAAGCGGCGCACCTGGACTACGGACAGTCCCGGGAGGCGAACAAGACACAAAAGACACTATACACACAAGGAACAGTTCCCGGCGTGGCACATTCCCGAAAACAGGCTGCGTTGTCAGGTGTGCCGTCAGGTGCAGTCGTTCCTTGACTTGATAGCGCCGTCGGTGCAGCTGACGGCCAGCTCCCAGTCAGGTCACAAAGCCACAAAGGAACCATACACACAATGAACGGGTCACTGCAGCGTACATTCCTGACGACGGGCCGTGATGCCAGGTGTGTTGACAGCTGCAAACCTCTCCTTGCCTCGATGTGTCGCCTCATCTGGTGCGTTTCGGGGAACGTTGAGGTCGAAGAAAGCAGGGCTGACGCCGCCATACCATTCTGACGATCCAGCGGCGCCAAGCCGTGAAGTCCGATCATAACAGCCCGTCCACCGCCCCAGGAGGTCTCGAAGGGGATGCAACACCAAAGCACCCCGGAGAGGCCGTAGACTTTCTCCTCTGTCTTCCTTCTCACGTCGGCTGAGCCCCAGCTTTGGACCTGAGAAACTGCTTGCAAGTGCCGGAAATGAACCAGCCAAACCCAAGCCACAACAAACAGAGAGCACTCAACTGACCTTGAGAAATGCCAGGCTACATTCTCTAGTCAAAACTCGCTCGAAAATTACATTTACGCTCTCGCTCGTGAAAGTCACGGATCAGTTAACGAAACAATAAGAAACACAGACATGCTAAACATGAACAAAATCAATAGCCTAACGTTTTGTATCGTTTCCAGAGAAAGCCACATCCTCTAAGGCACGCAGGTGCTACGGGCGATACAATAACGAAAGGGAGTGATTTACACAATACACTAATTACATGTCATGAAGTCAAAACACAAATAAAAGGTGTCTAAAGCTTTGGTGTTAAACTGGAAAGGCACGGCTGGGTCAATAGCGTTACTGACACTTGTCCAACATCGTGGCCCAAACAACAAACCTCAGCTTTTCCGACCATAATTCATACAAATAACCAAGAGACTCACGCGATAACCTTTCCCTATTCGCTCCTACACGGAACACACGCGGAAAGAACAATAAACAAACAAAACCAATTTCCGCGTGGCTCTGCCAAAACTCGCAGAAAGCCTATCCTGGCCTATCCTTCTCGGAAGCTTCGAGCTTACCTACGGTTCCGCTATCCAACACGTGGGACACACTGCGTCCACACATAACACGCAACGGAAATGCCACTAACTCTTTTTGAAATCAGCTGTCATAATATGCAGAATGCATATCGGCCAACAATAAAAAAAACCATAGAGCGCTAAAGAAAACAAAGTTCAATACTAGCTGAACTAAAGCGTCAAGAGTCGCGAACACTACAAGGAAAACTAATTCCTAACTAAAATCAACAAACAAAAATAATCTTTTCAACAAATCCTTAGCCGACATTCCATGAAAACTAACAGCTCTCCTCAACAACTTTTCAAGCGCACTCGCGGTGGTCGCGCCCAAAAGGCTTTTCTCGTCAAGCGGGGCGTACGATACACATGAAAGTTAATCACCCCCTCGTCGAACCTCACTACATTCCTCGAAGTGGACTTGTCTTTGTCGCCTCCTGCCACCTCGCCAAGGTCACCGAACTCGCGGTGTCGCACCTGTTTCAACGTTCCGCGAAAGGAACAAGGGGAAGCTCCTTTGCCCTCCGACCCTTTCCGCGAACCATGCGCTTCTCTTTTCTTTTTCTTTCGACGGCTCGACGCATGCGGTAGAAACCTGTCAATGATGACAATCGCACCCTTCTCGCAATTTCGGGCCGATGTCTGAACTTCTTCCCCAAACGCGTCGCGATTTGTGCCGCACTTTTGTTCTTCGGACGCTTTCTCCGCTTTGCACGCTTCTTGGCGCAGACTTTGGAGCATTTCGTCCGCCTCCGATGCTCATCAGCATCACCATGCTCGTCAGCTGTCACGCGCGTACTGTCTAGATGCTTGCCCATCAATTCATCCTCCGACCGATTCCGCGTACAATGCGCTGCGCTTTTCTTTTCAGGAGTGGACTTACGAGCCGTCGGACGCGTCAAAGCTGCAACTGTGTGGTCAACAAAACAAAGGCCCTTACTCAAAAGCCTCTCCGAGTGACTCGAAGTCAAATAGAGATAACGCTTGGGCAGGTTTTGTGACCCGGCAGCTTCAGTCGCGGGTAGCTCGAATGGTCCCGCAATCTCCACGCGGCTATCGACCTGTGGATTAGCAGCGTTTAACACTTCCGGAGTCGCGCCAGGTGTCATCTCAGGAGCGAACTTGCATACTGTCGGACGCGACAGAGCTTCAACCGACTGGTCACCAAAACAAAGGCCCTTACTCAGAAGCATCTCCGAGTGACTCGAAGTCAAATAGGGAGAATGCTTGGGCAGGTTTTGTGACGCGGAAGCCTCAGTTTCGAGCAGTCCGAACGCTCCCTCACTCTCCACGCGTGCTTCCGGAAAACGCACACCGTCCTCTTCAACTATCTTTTCTGTCTGGCCACCCTCGTGTTGGTCGTGGCTTTCAACCTGTGGATCAGCAGCATTTAAGACTTCCTGAATCTCGCAGCTCTTCATCTCCGGAGCGGACTTACAAGCTGTGGGACTCGTCGGAGATTCAGCCGTATGGTCACCAAAACAAAGGCCCTTTCTCAGAAGCATATCCGAGTCATTCGAAGAGGGATTATGCTTGGGCAGGTTTTGTGACCCGGCAGCCTCAGTAACGGGTAATCCGAACGATCCCACAATCTCTACCTGGCTATCGACCTGTGGATCTTTAGCGCTCTGTGCTCCTTTAATGTCGCTGCTGTCCACCAAAGAGAGAACGTTCCTAGGCTTTCGGCAGGCGAACGAAAGATGACCAGGCTCCTGGCAACGGCGGCAGACGACCGGCTTTCTAGCCTCAAACGCCTTCTGCTTCTCTTTTTCTTTTGAGCTACTCGCTACGGCTGTGGTCTCGTCCGATTCCCTGGCTCTGCGCGTATGCGTAAAACGCTGTCGGTATGCTTTTGGAGACAAGCGACGATTGCTACACAGCGCCTCTTTGACCTTGTCATACGCTTCAGCATCCTTTCTGCTGAGTCTAGCTAATACAGCGGCGGCCTCGCGCGGAAGAAGTGTTAGCAATTCTCGTGGCCAAATTTCGAGGGGGATTCCGGCATACTCGCATGCCCGCTCAAAATTAATAAGAAAAAGTGCGATGTCCAAGCCGACTTCGAACGGCTGCAAAAGGTCTACCGCCTTTACCGACACCCTCCTACGTACTTCCGCGGCCCTTTTTTCGTTTTCCTCGGCCCACTTTTTGGTTCTCTCGGCCTCTTTTTGCCTTTTTTCTACTTCTTCCCAGCACTCCTCAATTTCGTCATCCTCCGCACCGCATTCCTGAATTGCCCTAATCAGCTGCGGCTCTCTCTGACTTTCCCCCACCTCAATTCCCAGCTCTTCACACAGTAACAAGAGGTCTGGTTTCTTTAGTTTGGCCACCAAATCCATGGTTTTCACGAGTGAGGACTTTCGTACAAGCCGTGACGTTAGGAAGCGAACAAGCGAAGCCTATACGCACGGGAACATGACTGCCGGTTTAGAAAAACACAAAAGCTAAAACCTGGCAAATCTCAATGAAAGTCAAGCACTCACCATCGCTGAAGCCCGAGTCAAGATGGGACATCCCGTCGCTGCCAACCAGTTGATGTGATCCAGTTGTCAGCAGCATCACACCGCTGCCATCCAGTTGATGTGATCGGGGGTCTGCCCATAGGACCGGGGAGCAGCCAGGCCTCAGGGAGAGGTCGAGTTCAGGAGCCGGAGTTGATAACAGTAACGTTTATTTTACATGTCGTTTTGGTAGCGTGCCGTAGCGTCGTCTAGCGACGCTGCGTCGCGTCGACGTAGCCTCCACGTGGCCTGTCGAAGCGTCGTCGTAGCATAGCCTGCTTGGAGCGTCTCGGCGCTCGCGTTATAACGCCTGGGCCTTCCCAGGATTCCCTGCTGGAGGAAACAATCAAGTCCAAGACAGTCCAATCAAAGATGTTGTCTTCATCTCCGCCCACTAAGTAAGCACCGCCTCCTTCGCACTCCGGGAATGACAGAAGCGGCGCACCTGGACGACGGACAGTCCCGGGAGGCGAACAAGACACAAAAGACACTATACACACAAGGAACAGTTTCCGGCGTGGCACATTCCCGAAAACAGGCTGCGTTGTCAGGTGTGCCGTCAGGTGCAGTCGTTCCTTGACTTGATAGCGCCGTCGGTGCAGCTGACGGCCAGCTCCCAGTCAGGTCACAAAGCCACAAAGGAACCATACACACAATGAACGGGTCACTGCAGCGTACATTCCTGACGACGGGCCGTGATGCCAGGTGTGTTGACAGCTGCAAACCTCTCCTTGCCTCGATGTGTCGCCTCATCTGGTGCGTTTCGGGGAACGTTGAGGTCGAAGAAAGCAGGGCTGACGCCGCCATACCATTCTGACGATCCAGCGGCGCCAAGCCGTGAAGTCCGATCATAACACTAGGACAACATCCTGCCGACACTCATGATTGTAATAATAGTTGCATTCGTTTGTTTGAGTGGATTTGTACATTTAATTACCGGACAATGGCTCATCATACTTAGCCTATATAATGTCTAAGGATGAAGACCTCCTCCAATTATCTCCAATTTACCATATCCTGTGCGAGTTCATTGCACTTGATGCCCGCACACTAAGGAAATTCACAGCCATAAGGGTGTTCTTTCGTGAGTGTAACTCACCCCCTTACACTCCTAAAAAGATTACTATTGGCGAGGCTTGGGCACATTCTATCTCTGCAGCTTCGATAATTTCCCTAGTTCGATAATCTTTGTTTCTTGCTACAACTGTTGTTTCGGAAAAGATTGATCAGCAGTCACAATCTCTGCATTGGTGGCCTAGGTGGCCTCTAATTGCTCTATTTGCATTGTAGTTATGCTCATTTAGTCGCTCATTAAGGCATCTGCCTGTTTGCCCTGTATATTTACTTCCACAGGACAGTGGGATTGAATAGACAACACCCTCAATACGGTTTCCAAACTGATTTACATGCTTTATGGGACAAGGCTGTGGCTGTCTCTCTGTTTCGTTCACTTTTGAACACATTGCGGACAATTTTTTAGGCGCAGAAATTCAGAAAGCGACACCTGGCAAAAAAGCGTATGCTTGTTTTTACAAAACAAATTAAACCTGTTGAATGCAGATGACCCATTTCTTGTGCGGAAGTCGAATGAAGTTGTCTCGTTTTTAGAAAATTGCAAGGACAGAAGCTACACAGCATGCTCTTTTGATATCAAAGACCCTTATTATTCTTTGCCGCATCGGGAACTTATGCTCTGTATTGAAAATTGTATCGACAAATACGGTGCTGTTGCGTTTCAAAATGATACAGGGCTTTCAGTACAAGGTTTTTTGGAGGTGTTAAAAACGTACCTCGAGTCGACATTTATGACGTGGGAAGATAAGCCCTACATCCAAACTAACGGCATATGCATTGAATCGTGCGTAGCTCCAATCTTAAGTGACCTCCTCTTAGCGCAGCTTGATAGGCGTGTCCATGAACAACTGCAAGTGTCAAGGGTAGCCAAAATATTCCGTTACGTAGACGACTTTTTAATCATTTTTGATACGGATGAAATGGTCTTAGTACCATTAATGCTTGAGGTTCTTGAAAAATTTCGTGACTGTTTTAAACCGCTAGTGCTAACCTTTGAGATGCCGGTGGACGGAGCTATCAAGTTTTTCGATATGAAACCTCGTTTTTCCAAGGATCACATTTGCTGGGCGCATGAGCCACGTGCTTGTAAGCCACTTCTTCCATTTGACTCGGCCCATTCAAAGTTCGTAAGAAGGTCCATTGCTTTGACGTGCTTCACGATCGTATTAAACAAGTCATGTTTGCATTTGCAGTCATCGTTGCAGTCATGTGGGCTTGGTGACTGTGCCAGGTGGGCTTGGTGACTGTGCCACTGCACGGATCACTAATCAGTTCGCTCTCGCTATGCAGATGGTCCGCTACGTCTTTGTTCATCTGCTGCTGCCTGCGCTTGCGCATGTGGCATCGGCAACATCAACGGAATGCGGCTTCAGCTGTCCCGGAGGCAACGAAGGCAGCGCTCAGCTCCTATCCATCGACAAGTGCCTGGATCAACCAGAAGAGGGACCCAGGGCAGCTGAGCTCAACCAGGCCTGGACGGTCGCATCATCGTCGACAGCAACAAGCCCGTCATCTATAAAAGAGCAAGCACCTTCAGCGGAGCGCTGTGGGCTTGGTGACTGTGCCACTGCACGGATCACTAATCAGTTCGCTCTCGCTATGCAGATGGTCCGCTACGTCTTTGTTCATCTGCTGCTGCCTGCGCTTGCGCATGTGGCATCGGCAACATCAACGGAATGCGGCTTCAGCTGTCCCGGAGGCAACGAAGGCAGCGCTCAGCTCCTATCCATCGACAAGTGCCTGGATCAACCAGAAGAGGGACCCAGGGCAGCTGAGCTCAACCAGGCCTGGACGGTCGCATCATCGTCGACAGCAACAAGCCCGTCATCTATAAAAGAGCAAGCACCTTCAGCGGAGCGCTGTGGGCTTGGTGACTGTGCCACTGCACGGATCACTAATCAGTTCGCTCTCGCTATGCAGGTTGGTGAGCCCTACGATATGTTTTCGAAAAGATCTGGTGATTACTTTCTGGTACAGCTGCCAAGCCCGCAGTGCTGTATGGTTATTATTGCAGAGTGTGTCCACGTAATTCGTGCACTGCTAATTCTGGCTGGAGATATTGAAACTAACCCTGGTCCTTCCAATTCTGAGAACGTTCTTGCTGAGTTGCGTAAACTGTCAGCCGGTCAAACACAACTAATTGCAGATGTCCAGGGCTTGAGAGCTCAGCTCGGTAACACTGATAAAACAATTAGCGAGCTCAACAAAAGACTAACAGATCTTGAAACTCATTATCAATCTTTGGTACCACTTCGAAAGGAAGTGGAGATCATGCGCACTAGCACGGAGCAAACGGCCTGCAGAATCGCTGCGTTAGAAGGCCGTATTGATGACGCTGAAAATCGCTCGAGGCGAAATAACTTAATTTTCTATGGCATACCGGACCCTTCCGCATCTGAAACATTCGCCGAGTCGGAGCACCTGGTGGTAAATCTTTGCCGCGATAACTTACAGGTGCACCTGGAACCAAGAGATATTGAACGCGCGCATCGTCTCGGCCGGCATTCAGTTGGTCGCTGCCGGCCTATAATCGCGAAGATTGCTCTGCATAAAACGAAAACTGCAATACTATCAAATGGTCGCAAACTCAAGGGGACAGGTTACGGCATAGGTGAAGACTTCTCACGCTCCGTCCAAAGCGCTCGAAAACAACTAATTGCGTTTGCGAGAAGCAAGAACAAGCCATTTTCTGTCCACTTTAAAACGCTGCACATAAATCAAAAACGCTACATCTTCGATGATAAATCAAACACTATCAAAGAACTATCGTAGCAGTCGAGGCGGCGGCGGAAGATTGCGACACCTCTTGTTATTTCTAGTAACACTCTTTTACTTTCTACTGTTTACACTAATATTCGTAGTTTTCTTCCCAAGCGGGAACCCATATCAAGTACTGTATTATCCTCTGAAAGCAATGTACTGATACTAACCGAGACATGGCTGACTGATGACATCAGTGATGATGAGGTTTTGTCAGAATTACCACACTTCCGCTTGTACCGAAATGACCGCGTGTCCACTCGCGGTGGCGGTGTACTGATCGCTATTCACGAGCAATTATCCTGCTCAGTGATCAATGCTAAGACGCAACTAGAAATGCTATGGGTACTTATTCAGGCACGTCCTCAGTCCATATTACTAGGCGTTTGTTACCGACCACCCCGCGCTACTTCCGAGTTTTGCAACCAACTTAATCAGGTCATGTGCCAGCTCACGTCTGCCCATCCAAACGCACACATACTTTTATTCGGCGATTTCAATTTCCCACAAATAGACTGGTGTACTAACAATTTGCATTCATCGACAGGTGTAGGCGAAGCCAATGCTTTCCTTGATATGTGCCTGAACTTCAACATGAGCCAACTTGTCACGGAACCAACACGTGTTTCGCAAGATACAGCCAATATCCTGGATCTGATACTAACGAACAATCCCGAAAGCCTGTCACACATTCACTACTTACAGGAAATCAGCGACCATAAGACAATTCATGCTACTTTTTCTTTTGAAGCACTCAAACGAGAAACCAGCAAGAAAACTATTCATCTGTATGACAGAGGTGATTATGAGGCAATCAACGAAGGTCTCAGCGAATTCTTCCCCACATTTCAGGAAACATTGCATCAACATACAGTGGATATGAATTGAATACGCTTTAGCGGTAAGCTGACAGAGTTAACCGATAAATTTATACCCGAAGTTAGCTTCACAACCACTTGCCATAAACCATGGTTTACGAAAAATTTAAAACGCCTTGAAAATAAAAAGAAACGCCTATTCCGATCTGCCAAACGTACAGGACAACCAGATGCATGGGACAGGTATTGTGAGGCTGACCGCGGTTATCTCGTAGCCCTACGTCAAGCGAAGGACTCATTTTATAGTACACACTTACCGAAGCTATTGCAAACTAACCCCAGACAGTTTTGGAAAACACTTAGGGCTGACACACCGCGTGGACCTGTACTAACCAATGATTCTGGAGAGGCGGTCACTGACGAGGATTGTGCGAATATGTTCAATACTACATTTGCTACTGTGTTTACTGAAGAACCAAACATACATTCCCGCATACCTTCGCTTCGCTTCAATCATATTCCTGAAATGCCAGCAATCAATTTTTGTGCGAACGGAATCATGGCCGTAATAGAAAAAATGAAACTGTCATCATCTGCTGGCATAGATGGAATTAACTCCAAAATCCTAAAAAACGTGAAAGAAAGCGCCTCACTTTTTCTTGCCTTAATATTTTCACAGTCACTTTCTTCAGGAGACATTCCATGTGGCTGGAAGATAGGGAAGGTCGTTCCGGTCTACAAGTCAGGTGATAAAAACTCTCCACTAAACTACCGCCCAATCTCACTAACAAGCGTCCCCTGCAGAATCATGGAGCATGTCATCTACTCACACGTAATAAATTTTCTTGACATCAATCACTTCTTTCATCCTTCACAACACGGCTTCCGCAAGGGGTTGTCGTGTGAAACGCAGCTGGCAGCTTTCTTACATGACATTCATGCCAATCTCGATACTAACGTGCAGACTGACACTATTTTTCTTGATTACGCTAAAGCGTTTGATAAGGTGCCTCACCAACGATTGCTTGCTAAACTTGCCCGACTAAATTTACATCCCACCGTCTTAAAATGGATAACCGAGTTCCTTACTAATCGATCACAAAACGTCGTTGTAAATAACCACCTATCTAATCCTGTTCCAGTAACATCCGGTGTACCACAAGGGTCCGTTCTGGGCCCGCTACTATTTTTAATCTATATAAACGACTTACCCTTGCATGTAACTAGTACAATACGTATGTTCGCAGATGACTGCGTTATCTACCGAACCATTCTAACCAATTCTGACCAGATAACTTTACAGAATGATCTTGCAAACATTTACCAGTGGTGCACCGACTGGCTAATGACATTAAACGTAACTAAATGCAAAACTATGTCATTCACACGCAGCGGTAATCGGCTCCAGTTCCCATACACAATTAACAGCCAGCACCTGGAATCGACTAACTCTTATAAATACCTCGGTGTCACTGTAACTAGTGACTTGATCTGGCGTACGCATATTCAAAACATCATTTTATCATCTAATAAAACTTTAGGCTTTTTAAAACGTCACCTCAAGAGTGCTCCGTATCACGTAAGATTACTTGCCTACACATCACTTGTACGACCTAAGTTAGAATATGCATCCGCTATTTGGGATCCGCATCAAGCATACCTCATCAACGCAATAGAATCAGTTCAGAACCGTGCAGCTCGCTTCATTCATTCTTCGTATTCATACGACATCAGCGTTACGTCACTAAAAGCATTATCCAATGTTCCATCGCTCGCTGTGCGTCGGCGCATTTCTTCACTTTGTCTCTACCATAAATTCTTTCACAGTTCCCATCTGCATGAACCATGTTACATCAAACCCGCAGCGCGTATATCGCTCAGGACAAGCCACCCACTGCAGGTTTCACTTATGCGTGCTCGAACATCAACATTTTCAGCATCATTTTTTCTCCGCACGGCAAAAGACTGGAACGACCTCCCTCCTGCCATTGTCGACATAACATGTCCATCTTTATTTGCACAACACGTAACTGACCATATTCTGTCAAGTAGCCTCCGAGTATGATTTTGTTTTCAATAAAGTTTAAGTGTGTTAATTTATATGTATGTTTTGTAAAAATACGAAGAAATGTACAGAATTGTAACCCATGTATTACTTAATATATTTGTTATGTGAACATGTTTATCCCACCCCTTATGTAATACCCCCCCGGGGGTCTTTAAGGAAAATAAACTGACTGACTGACTGACTGACTGATGACAGATAGTTTTAAAAAACAGGTAGACCGCCTTGAAGCAGCATGTTACCCGAAGCAGGTGCTAATTTTCGTAGCGGAATCAGTTCTAAAAAAGATAAAGGAAAACAGAAAGGATGGCAAGAAGAAACAACAGAAAAAAGGGGAAAAACAACCGTCATACCTTACATTCAGCGGCTAGCGCATAACTTGAAAAAGATAGAACACGCCGATGTAGAAGTTGTATTTTCTGCGCCTAAAAAATGTCCGCAATATGTTCGAAAGTGAACGAAACAGATAGACAGCCACAGTTTCGTCTCATAAAGCATGTAAATCAGTTTGTAAACTGTATTGAGGGTTTTGTCTATTCAATCCCACTGTCCGGTGGAAGTAAATATATAGGAAAAACAGGCAGGTGTCTTAATGAGCGACTGAGGGAGCATAACTGATGTAAATAGAGCAATTAGTGGCCATCTAGGCCTCCATTGCAGAGATTGTGGCCGCAGACCAATCTTTTCCGAAACAAAAGTTGTAGCAAGAAACAAAGATTACAGAACTAGGGAAATTATCGAAGCTGTAGAGATAGAACGTGTCAAGAATAACTGTGTGAGCATGCCATCTCCAACCATGTCAATGAAAGAAATAGATTTTTTGAACCGAAGGTGATATGTACAGCACGTGCTTGTGGCGCTCAGTGATGAAGCACGTCGAAGCGATAGGGGCACCAGTGAATCATGTTTGTTTTCTTTCTATTTGACTGTTAAGGTATATATATATATATATATATATATATATATATATATATATATATATATATATATATATATATATATATATATATATATGTGCCCACATGTCAAAATAAAATCAGTTGTAAGTCAGCGCTGTTGCCTTGCCTTCTTCGTCTTGTGTCCCGACTCAGTATTGCGCTGTTTTCTCCCCTGTTTAACTTAAAAAGGAGTTCTTAGTTAATTAAAATACCAATATAAGAGGTTTCTTTTGCTGGAATTATAGATTTTCTGCTTGGGTGCTTATTTAGATTTATACATCTTTGGTGTTCCGTCAGAAAAGTGCGCGAAGTTCGCCAAGTTTACTTTACTGAGACAACACTCTTTTAAAAAGTGTCAACACCAGAAGGTTCGGATGAAGATATTAAAAACTACCGCCAAGAGGAAGACGACCTCTGTATGAGGACATCATTGAATTATCACGTGACAGCAACGTGGCGAAGATTACCAAAGCTGTGACGTCAGCAAACAGTCGTGCTGGCTGTTGCATTTCACACATGGGCCTCCGCATTTCAGCAGCAGCACCACAAAACGCTCAGCTGCGTCTTCCGGCAGCGATGCCATGTCATCGTCGCTATCGGCGCCATATTACACATCTTCAACGTCACACGTTTTGCAGCTCCCTTTTCACGCTTTGGCTAAGGGGTTATCGCGATAAGTCTGGAAAAGTAGCTTCGCTTCATTTCTAGACTCCGATTTTCAACTAAATTAGCTTTAAGCCGTCTCTTCTCTGTCAAAATTCGTCACAGAATGCTTGCAAGCACGAAAAGGTCATGCTGTAGCCAGTTTCATGTGAGGCTACCGTTCGATTCTGGTGTCTACACTCCTTCAACCAAGGGTGTGTCAGAAGATATTCCACCCTTTCATAAAAATCATTCATATTCAGACACTAACGTCATGCATGCAAATTCATGTTTCATAGTGCTGTAGTGAGGAAGAAGAAGAAGACGAGTTTATGCGTCTGTTGCTGTGCGGGCGATCTACCTTCGCGTTGTGCCTCGACTGTTTAAGACGCCGCTCCCTCATAATAAATCGTCGTACGACATCTGGTAATCGTACGACAGCTGGAATCCCTGGCCTCAACCTGGAACTTAGCAACCGAACGTTGCCAGCTGCTTCAAACGATACTATGACCGACGCTGTCAACAGTCAGCCTGAAGCGGCCGTCGCTTCCACCACCTGAGGGGCCGTCCTTCGGAAACGCGACCCTCCAATCTTTAGCGCAGCAGGTGAGAATGGTGCAGAAGACTGGCTTTTAATCTATCAGCGTGTCAGCGAACACAACAAATGGGATCACGCGGCTAAACTACGCGCCGTTGTCTTCTGCCTTGCTGACGTTGCGAGCCTCTGGTTCCCCAATCACAAGCGTGAAAAACCTGGGCCGCTTTTAAGACAGCAATCACGGAAGTCTTCGGCCGCCCCACCTTGAGAAAGCTCCTTGCTGAGCAACGTCTCCGCCAGCGTGCTCCACTACCTGGTGAGACGTACACCAGCTACATAGATGTCGTAGACCTTTGCGCCCGCGTCGATTCCTCCATCAGCGAAGAGGACAAAGTGAAGCATATCGTCAAAGGCATCGAGGACGATGTATTGCAGATGCTTCTTGCGCGAAAACCTACTTCTGTCGCGGCCGGGGTCACACTCTGCAGAGCTTCGATGAGTTGCGTCGAGAACAGGTCCTTGCGCGCAGAGCTATAGCACCTGCCGACTCGCTCTTGGGTCGCACGCTTGCCGCCAACCCGACGCTCGATATGTCCGCCCAGATTGAAGAGATGGCGCGCCAACTGTCCATGCTTCCACTAAGCGATCACCTGTACAGCCTGCCACACCTATGGCTGCTCCCATCAGAAGGGCTATCCACGAGCAGTTTGCCAAGTCGCTACCTTTGGCTCAACTATGCGGTCCCGTGACTGCACCGGCCTCTCTCCTATGCCTCATTTACAGCGCGACCTGCGCGTCAAACATTCGCATTTCCTGCCGCGATGCGACCAAGAACATTCCCACCTCCCTTGTCACCCCAAGTACCCCTCGAAACCATCTTCAGAACCACATGCGATAACCGGCCCACATGAGTCTCTTAGAATAACTGCCAGTTGGGCGTGTTGGTATAGATTCATGATGGTGAAGCGCTAAAAGAAACGGGGACTTACGAAGAACACAGGACGCAGCGCTGCGTCCTGTGTTCTTCGTAAGTCCCCGTTTCTTTTAGCGCTTCACCATCATGAGTCTCTTGCGATTTCGCCGGCCATGTCGCGCTCTTCTGCAATCGTCGCATGCCTTCTGCTAATCGAACTGTTGCAATACCTGGATATGGCTATTCGCACGATGATATCGGTAATGCCATGCGTTTCAGCTAAGACTTTTCGCTGCTCCCTCGGCGTCCTTTCGCAAACCATCGCTCACACTCACCAGATCGCCGCTCGCCTTCGCCCTTACGTCGTCGCCAGTCACCAAGCGAGGGAAACTAGCTGCTGCAGTTCCGCAGGCACGAACTGCAAGCTTCGAGACCTTACAAAGCCTGCACAGTCGCCGCGCAATTTAATGGAAGTTATAGTCGAAGGAACTGCCGCAACATAGCGCTTATTGATACCGGGGCTCCAGTTTCTGTCATAGACGAGAAGCTTTGCAGAAAACTGCGTAAGGTCACAACGCTGCTGTCTGGAATGCTACTGCGCACAGCTACAGACGCAGAAACTCTTCTTCCTCTTCCTCACTACACTGCAAGTATATGTGGAACGTTAGCGGTACAGTTTTTGTGCAAAAGACGTGTCGTGTCATTCGCTGGATGATGGTTGTTCCGTAACTAGAAATTGTGACTACGACAAACTACACTGAACAAGCAGATAATTGGTATCTGTTAAACATGTAGAGTCATTTTTGTAGACATACACAGGCAACAGATCGTGTAGACAACAATAAACACGATGGAAATCGTTTGTTTATCTCCCTTTTATAAAATATTTTATATAATGAATGCATGCTGGTAGTTTTAAGTATGCAGACATTAAAGGCAGTCAATGGCTTGAAAAAGAATCACAGTTTCTCGGCAAGGCGAAACAAGGAATGCAATAGCAACAAATCGGAATGGTATACGAAGTAAAGCTAGCATCTAACCTTTTGGGGTCCGATCTCGCGTAATTCTACAAAACGCTGGTCCAGCGAATGCGGTCGCTCCAGAGAGTGAAGCGGGTTTCGTGATGTCTTTCGTCCCAACACAAAGTAAGCGCTGTGAACACAGCACGTATCCGAGCCGTCTAGGGATGTCTATCGAGGTAGTGCTCACGCCAGCACTCGCGACCGTGCCCTTATGATCAAAGTTCGCAGTTGCTGCTCGAGCGACACAGACTCCATCCCGCCCCCCACACCACCTTCTCCTACCAAGCGGCAACCCTTCACGCTCCTTCGCCCGACGAAAGACGGGCGGGACGTTTCCTCTCTGCTTGACGAGTCATCGACGCCAGGCCTCGCACGCGGGGCGACGTTATCGCACGTGGCTTCGTGCAATGGAGGCGGCGGGCTCTTTTAGGGGGAAGCTCCTTAGGGTGTGGGTTGTTCCCTCCTCTGTAGTAGTAGTAGTAGTATGTATGTAGCCAGCTCTAGTTTAATGAATTGCTCACTAGATGGCGTTTCATGTATTGGCGCTTGCAGATGGCGCTTGTATAATGCGAATGGCGCATGTCGTTGGATGCCTGCGATCGTAAAAGGCGCTCGCTCTTGAGTGTTCCACACTGGCCGTCATGGCTACGAGCGGCGCTGTTTAACATTGCCAGGTTTAAATGAACAGATACACCCGTCACTGTGGACGCGAGCATGACCGCCGCCGTAGCTCAATTGGTATAGCATTGGGCACGTTATTCGAAGGTTGCAGGTTCGGTCCCTGCCGGCGGTAAGTTATCTTTTCGTCCACTTTATTTTCTTCACATTTGTGTCACAATTACTCCAGTATAACGTCACCTATACTTACCTTGGTTTGATTGTCTGTTATTTCCCATTAATCGGTATAAAAACGTCATCGGTGTGCTGTTATCCCTCCCTGTGTTCGCTGGTTGTTTCCAGAAAATTCAGTTGGAGTACAGGGTACCTGCAAGCTCTGTATCAATGTGAACGAAGCTTTGTTTTCACTAAAAAAAATTTCTGTGGGCAAACATTTACTTCACATATTCGAAGAATTCTATATGATGGAAACCACTAAAATGGCCAGTAAAAAACCTCGCGGTCTAAAATTTGTGATGAAGAGATAACTGTGCACTTGCCCGACGTGAACATGCTACCGCAAGAATTTTGCGAATGAGTGCATTAAGGAAGTTACAAGGGATCGAACAATCATTTTGGTTTCTCGCTCGCCCTGTCCACTCTTCTCGGTCGCTCAGAGTAGTAGGCATTAGAGCACTGCACGGGCCGTGATTTTCGGCCCGGGCCCGGCCCGGGCCCGGAACTCGTTTAAGTTTACCCGCCCGAGCCCGGCCCGGTGATTCAATACGCAACCCGGGCCCGGCCCGAACCCGAGAAAAAGTTTCGCCTACCCGGCCCGGCCCGGCCCGACGGCAAATCAGGCCCGACAGAGGCCCGAGCCATTAATATAGGTGGTGTTGCAAGAACATAGAATCTACAGCAAACTGTTTTAAGTAGCAAATATCTACGCTTTGATGGCGAATATTTCGCTAACAATTCTAGTTTAACCTACGGTAATTTCGTGTAAAAAGGGGCTCACGGTGGAAACAGTTGAGTGGACATAATGGGCACAATAAACGTTTGTTCGACAATAGTATACTATAACTTTATTTTTTTTTTGCAAATGCAATGGGGATCATCAAGGCCGTTTTGTAGCAGATATTGCAGCAAGGAAAGTGATTTGCAGTATGAGTTCAGTTTCGATGGGAAGTGCAATAAAAACAGAGGAGACAGAGAACAGAACGCTCTCTTCAATTTCTTTTTTTTGCGCTCTTTACTGAAATTTAAAGCATGCTCTAACGACAAAGCCAATCGTGCACCCTTCTGGGTATGTAACACCTGTCTTCAGCATGGTAGCACCTTGCCACAGCAAGTTGGAGGAAGAATTAAGCCAAGTTGTATACAGCCTTGCTGTATGTACACTAACCTAGATAAAAATTATAACGAACCGTGTGCACCACGTGTACTTTTAGAAATACGCATAGGCAGCCGAAAGGACGAAAAAAGTGTTTGTGGTAGCATTCTTTTCATATATCATATATATTTCATATATCACCACGGCTACTATATACAGTCCATAAGTCTTCTGTGGCATATTTATAGTTTATTTCTTCACGTGTTATTGTGCAAAAAATCAAATTATCTAGAGATACCGGCTTTAAGCACGCCCTCCACCGTTGCATCACATATCCTGCCGCGCTAAAGTTTCTCGCACTGCACACGCTAGCCGCAGTTGTGAAGGTGTCAGCAGTCGTTGTTCTTAACTTCCAGCACTGGAGCAAATTTAGGATGTCTTTGTGGACCTCTGCAGAATGTGCAGCTTATCGCTTCATTTCTATCCTTCCCGAACGTCGCGACACTATCTTTGAGGGCTTCTGCTTGCAGTTTTCAGCAGTGTATGTTATGCACGGCTTGCTCCGCGCTCTTTTTTTTTTTTTTCGTATCATAATGATGTGTGCCTTCCTAACGATGTTGTTCTGGTAGAAGGCGACCACTGCACTACGCGGGTAGGACTGGCAGGAGGTGGACGAAGCGATTTCGATCTATTTTTGGGGTTCGTTACAGTTTGGTAATAAAGGCGCGAATAAGCTTTTCGACCCTTACTTATTCGATGCCTATGGTTCAAGGTAAAGGGACATCACCCGGCACGGAATTCGTAATTGTCTTTTTTCAAGCCTGATATTTCGTCAAGCGAAGATATTTTACCTCACGCCTTATGCTGTTTGAACCTATGCTATTCCTGCACATTCGAACGGTGTTGCGGCAGTGTCATGTAGCTCTCACACTATACCTGTATAGCGCAGGCGACCCAAACACGCGGCCCGACGGTGGTGGATCCAGACGACGGGCCAAACCACTCTTTTGGCCCGCGGCCTCGCCGTCACATGACCCTCCACTTCTGGTTGGGGGAGTCCGTAGCTGGGCCGCGGATCGGGAAGGCCAACAATGCCGAAAACATTTTCACGAACCGTCCGTCCCCATCCTCGCCTGCGGGCCGCGTGCTCGGAGGGGTGGGGTGTCAACGAGACAGGTTTTTTTCTTCTTTTTTTCGGTAGCCGAGTGCGCCGGCGGCTCTTCGAACGTGAGGTTTGTCTTTCGAGACGCGCGAGCAGCATCGTTTGCGGTTGGAACTGCAGTCAGTCCGAACTGCGCGTGTGTATGGCGCAAGCGGACGGGCCACTCGCGTTCTTACTGTCACGTGACTCAGCCGCCCGCGGGTCGGTCCGTCGTCTGGATACACCATAACCGCACATGACCGTCTTTGTCCCGTTTTTTTTTTTTCATTTTCTTTATAAGTATGTTTTTAAGCTGCACAGGCGTGACAGGTCTAAAGCTTTTTTGTCGTGAGGCATCCCCTGCGGCCACCAAGTGTTGATACCTAACCGTGAAACAAAACTCTATATTTCAAAATCAGCGTCCCGATTTTAGTCGTGCTGAAGATAGGTATCGATATGTTGTTGGAATCCTGCCGCCAAATACCCTTCAGAAACAACACATTTGTGATATATGGGAAAGCTGTTCTTTTAAATGACATATCTGTATAGGAATTCTGTATAGGAATTCTGTATGAAATCTGTATAGGAATTCTATGTAACGAGACTCTGTGCAGTCCTTTCGTTTTAGTGGAAGGCTGGAAACTTCAAAAACGCTTCCCCGCTTTGGAGCTCTGTGATCGCTCTTGCGATAAGTTACAGGTATATATTTAATATACTACATTTATTACTGCGATTACTGAATAACATTTGGGATATAAAATGGTAACGAATGCAAATAAAGCACAGAATAAGGACATGTTAACTATATAAGCGCCTGGTATATCTACCTTTAGCTCTGCCGCGTAAGATAAATCAAGTAGCCCCATATGCAAGGAGCGAAAGAAGTTCAGTACTTGTCTCTAATCAGGGGCGTAGCCAACGAAACGAACGCCCCCCGAAATTTTTCAATTTTGCATATGTATATTACACGCACACATACAAACGAACACACGAACGTACATAAAGTATGGCTGAACCCCCCCCCTCCCCCCGAAAAATATTTCTGGCTACGCCCCGGTCTCTAATAAAATTTCTCTAAAAAGCTTGCCCCCACATAAAAAGGCGTTTTTTTCGAGAGAAAATGTGAAACATATATGTATGTATGCACAACGTATGTGGAACAAACTTGACGGGGCACTAGAAAGAAAAACAATTTCTCTATTATCAGTAAATTACTCTTCTGCGATTCCTAGATCACCACGCTCGCCGGGACAAGACTCTTGGTAAGTGAGAAAACGCGCAAAAATGTAAATGCGGGTGGCGACGCCCCCTTTAAATTCGCGCAGCAGACACCGTGACACCTTAGATTCTGACGGCGTCTAATGGGGCGTACGTAGTTCCTAATTACTAAAAATGAAGTACATTGACATCTGAGGGGGCCATAGACTTAACATACCAAGTTTAAGAAAATTTTTTAGAGCCGATGTCCCCAAATACGAAAATTACAGTTTGAAATCCGTGACGTCACGCTCGGAGATTTCGGCGCGAAATTTTAAAAAATGTAATTTTGACCTTGATTTTCTCGTCTGATAATGAACTTATGATGGGTGAAATGAATGACATTCGAGTTCTTAGAGTTCACTTTATCACTCTAAACCGATTCAGTGCTACACTGTAATGTCCATTTATGAACCCAGCAAAGTCCAAGCCCGGCCAGACCAGAGCCCGCCGCCTCAAACCCGGGCCCGGCCCTAAGCCCGGAGCTTCAAGCCCGAGCCCGGCCCGGGCCCGCCGTGAGAACTACTTTACCCGGCCCGGCCCACGGGCCGGGCCGGGCCGGGCCCGGGTTTCCGGGTAGGCCCGAGCCCGTGCAGTGCTCTAGTAGGCATAGCCCGTCGTCGTGACTATTCTCCGATCGGCAACTAACCCGACGTCAACGATTGCGTCATGGGCGCGCAGCCAATGACCGAGCAAGGCATCCTCCACGTGTTGGTCGTGCGAGTTGCTCGTAGCCGGCGCGGTATGAGGCACCGACGAAGTAAACAAATACGCGACAGGCGCGCGGCCAAAACCACATCACCGCAGGGCCAAGGCGCAGTTTCATAGTGCAGAGGACCAATGGACGAGGTCAGCGCTACGTAAAGTTGCCCATCGGCAAGATTACGTCACTTCACGGAGAAGACCGGTCGTGCACAGGAGAGGAAAGCGGGAATCGTTTTTGAAAGTATTGTAGCGCGTTAGTACGTGCCACAAGAATTCGACCAGGAGAAGACGACGGCGACGCGCCAAGCACCAGATTGCTGCGCCTGTTCTTGACTCGCGTCTGCCTAAATGGCTTCTGACGAAATATATAATTTGTGGTCTCACAGCATCGATGCCTGGCTGCCTGTTTCCACAAATTGGTGATCCATACTTCGCCTGATCGCTCTCACTTCCTGAATTGCGCTTGCCTCAGCCGCTTCGCTTGGCCTACAGCTGCCAGAAACTTGAGCACCGCAGTCTTCGCAGTCCTTCCCGAAGCCAGGAAGTCATGACCACTCATCAGGTACCGTCATCATCGCCACAACCCCGCGAGCCCGAGGTTTCCGCTCTCAAGCTAGTTTTGGTCGTCGGACTCTGAACTTTGGTTTATCACCGTAGAGTCATTGTTCCATCGTCATCGGCTCACTTCGCAGTTGACCATATAAACGAAGTCGTTGCAGCACTTTCGCCTCATACTGCTACGGTCGTTCGCGATGTTCTACTCTGTCCTCCAGCCGATCACCCCTATGATTATCTTAAGGAGACGCTCATCAAGCGCACTACCGACACCGAACGACATTGATTGCAGCAGCTTCTTACATTAGAGGAGCTCGGCAATAGCATACCTACTGACTTATTGCGTCGCATGCAGACTTTGGCACCCGATCTCGCTACGTTACCGAACAACGCACTTCGAGAAATTTTTCTACAGCGCCTTCCAACGCAGGTGCGCATGATTCTGACCGCGTCTTCATCATCCACTCTGAAATCTCTGGCTCAGTTGGCCGACCAAATTATGTATGTCGGTTTTCCCTCCGTATCCACACTTCGTCACTCTGCAGATCCTTCGCCCGACAACGCAGCTAGTGGCGACAGCTATGCGCGTCTCCTCGCTGCTAACGAGGAGCTCACCCGAAAAGTAGAGCAACTTACAGCTGAAGTCGCCACCTTCCGAACAAACCAGCCGCGTCCTTCATCATGAACTCGCCGCCTCAGTCCCAATCGCTCTGGCCGCCGTTCCACCACTCCCGATAGCCTTTACTGGTACCACCGTCGCTAGGGTACACGGGCAAACAACTGCCGCCAGCCTTGTTCATACGTGGGAAACGACTGGGCCGAACAGTGACGGCGACCGCTGTTGCCGACCCCAGGCACAGTCACCTATTCCACATTACCGATCGTATAGGTCCACTACCTTATCGATACTGGCGCTGAAATCTGCGCCCTTCCTCCTACGTTGGCTGAACGACACCGTCCTCCCGACTCCGCTCCTCTCGCCGCGGTCAGTGGATCGACCATCCGGACTTACGGCCAAAAGTCGGTGGCTCTTGTCATCGGCCTCAGACGTACCTCTCGCTGGCTCTTAGTCATTGCGGACGAGCGCCAACCAATAATCGGAGCCAACTTCCTATGACACTGCAAGGTCGTCGTCGACAAGCCGCACAGCCACATCCCGGATTCCGAGACAAGCATTAGCCATCCAAGGCGTTTCCTGTCGCGCTTCACCGCTCCGGTTCTCCAGATGCACACAGCCGTTCCCGACCCTTGGTCAAGCGTCGTTACAGAGTTTCCGGACGTCTTCCGACCACGCTCTCCTTTCAGTCCTCGGTCGCCCACAGCGTGACACATCACATCGTCACGAAGGGCCCTCCCGTATTTGCTTGCGCATGCCATTCGGTCTTCGTAAGGCGGCACAGACCTTTCAACGCTTCGTTGACCAGGTCTTACGTGGCTTGGTCAGCTGCTTTGCCTATCTCGACGACATGCGCTCATCTTCAGTACCACTACTGAAGCTCACAAGCTCCATCAACGTCGACAGACTGAGCCAGTACGGCCTCGTTGTTAACGGCCCTAAACACCTGAGAAGCGAAGAGGAAATGAAAATGCTATTCGCAATGCACACGTACGGTGGTGCCGCGTAGTGGCCGGTAAGAGCAGTTCTTCAGAGTATAGGCGTAGTGTTGTCGTGTGGCTCGCGATGTGCGGACACGTTTGAGTTTTGTTAATATCAATAATTTCTGCGGTATTACGTGCCGAAACCCAGATATGATCATGAGGCACGCCGTAGTGGAGGCCTCCAGAAAAGTTATATCATATGGGGTTCTTCAACGTGCACTGAGATCGCACGCTACGTGGGACACTTGCATTTCGCCTCGTCTCTGTTTTGTTGACAGGTTTTATCTATGTCACGTCAAAAGATTATTGAAAGCAACGTTGTGTGTTTTGTGATTCAGTGCATCAACCGAGCTGTGATGTATGAATGAGCTCCACTTCTCAACACTGCATCTTATGCACTGTTGAGAAGTGGAGTGGATTGCATCTTATGAATTCAGCAGGAATGTGTCGGAATTTTGAGAGTACGTGTTGATTCTCTATTACAAATCCAATAAAATTGTGTAGATACAGATGTTCAACACATTATGCATGCGCTGTTTCCTAAGGTAGATTGTACGATACTGCGTTCCAATTCGTATTTGCGCAATTCAGTGAACTGCGATGTCTGATAGGCCAGGCCACCATTTCGTGCTACCCCCCGCCTACATTAGTTTTTGTATCAGTGGCAGGCGAAACATAAAAAAAAAAGATATCGACGACGCGCTGAAGCGCGGATTCTTCAACTCGCCAGGCTCATTGCATTAGAACTTAAAGTTCGCAGCTGCGCGCCAATCGCTAGCTCTGTAGAAGATATGCTTGCATTGACCCTTTTCGAAGCAAGTCTAACTTCAAAACACCATCAGCGTAATTTTGTGGCTTAAACGTAGGACGTTGCAAGCCATAGAGTTCATTCTAGATACGCTTTGCGTCGTAAAAAGCCTTTAGATAATTAAGGTAAAGCGCGTCATTCGTCGTAAAATAACAAACACGTATGTACTTCTGGTTGTGTGCGCTAAGCATTTATATTTACTCGAGGCGTGAAGGTACGCACGCTCTGGACACATGTGCGGCCACTGCGGCTGCAGCATACAAGAAAAATCTCACGTGCGTAATTGATAATACTGCTTCCGTCGAAAATAAACTTCAATTCGTGAGGCTTCCCTCTAACATGGGATGTCTGTGAACTGTTCTTCAATCGTAACAGCGTGAACACTGCATTTCTTGACGCCACAGTAAATTAGATGGCTGCAACGTTCAAAACTTCTTCGCCTTCGACTAGACACCGGATCCATTATTTCGTAAGTTTCAAGATGTCCCATATTGTTTCCTACCAATAGCAGCTTCATAAAAGGCCGCAGCATGTCGCAGTCGAATTGCATAAACTCTGAAAAATAAGAATATAATCGACGTACTACGAGAAGGATGAAAAAAAAAAAAAGCCCAACGTGCTACGACACAGGAGCGCAATCGAATCTTTCATACTCTCTCGGTCCGCCATCTTGGATAGCCTCGCGCGCCACCTATAGCCCGTCTGTTCGCGCACGTCGAAGATGCGCACATTTGTTCTGCCCCTCCTGCATGCCGTCGCCGCCTTCGCCACTTCGAGAAATCATTCTATTTTTCCCATTTCCTGAGCATTTAATTTCGTACCGAATTCAAGTTATTCATGTAAAACACGGAAAAGAAATAGCTTTCACCTTTTCAAAACGTTGTTTCGGGAGATACACCAGCAGGAACTACATAAGCCGACACGCCAGCAGCGGTGACGGAATCACCCGGCTGTGCAAAAGCGAGACACGTTGGGGCACGCCGACTCGCTGCTGCTACACCTTCTTCTACCTCCAGTGTCCACGTCAATCGTAATACAAAGCAGGTCCTCAAGGAACGCATCCTTGTCGAGGCTGTGAGTCTCGTCGTGCTGCACGGGTAGATTGCAAATCTGCCGATGCGAGCCACCGCTGACGCTTTGGCCGCCATGCTGAATTTGTGGCCGCTTGTTTACATCACGTGATATAAGCTAGCGCAGCCAAAGTACGGCTTCCCGTGAAGCGGAAAGGCGATCCGCTTTCGCGTGGCGGAAAATGGGTCTCGGACCAGTTTTTCGCGTCCGGTTGGCCGCGTGGTTTTCCGGCCGCGGCGAAAGGAGTTTTGCCGATTTCGCCCGCTTCGAGGCCAAGTATGAACGCGCCATAAGAGCGAGTTCGGGGTCACGCAGCTGGACTTCCTCGGCCATCGCGTCAACGCACACGGCATTCGTAAACTAACCGGTCCACGTGTAACCGCCATTCGTGAGTTTCCTCAGCCATCCACCACCAGGCAGCTGCGTGAATTTCTTGACCTCGCCAACTTTATCGTCGTTTCATTCCTCGCTGTGCGGATATACTGCAGCCTCTCAACGACCTTCACACGGGCCTCATGACACCGAGTACTCCCGTAGCCTGGAGCGATACGCCTGAGCGCGCATTTAGAGACATTAGGGAGTTTTAGTGCCGCGGTCCCAAAGCGGCTTGGGTACGTAAGCCTTTGCGTTCCTTTGTATTCTCCGTGGATGCGGTTGGGAGTACAAAGGAACGCAAGAGCGTGCGTACGCGGGCCGCTTGGGGGCCCCGGCACTAAAACTCTCCATTAAAGAAGCCATTGTCGGCGCTACTCCTCGCCCACCCTAAATGCGACACCCCAACGTCCGTCATGGTAGACGCATCTGGCTGTCGGCACAGTCTTGCAACACTTCGCTGCTGGCGCTTGGCAGCCCATCGCCTTCTTTTCCACGACGCTTGCCCCTCCCGAGCACCGCTACAGCACTTTCGACCAAGGGCTACTCGCCATCTACTTGGCAGTGAAGCACTTTCGACATTTCCTCGAGGGACGCGACTTTCACGTCCATACGGATCATAAACCGCTAACGTCCGCTTTAACGCCCACCAGCACTTCCTACGCACTGGGCGAAATCAGACAGCTCACCTTCATCACTGAATACACGAGCGACATTCGTCACGTGAGTGGAAAGGCCAACGTCGTTGCCGATGCGCTTTCTCGCGCCGCTATCCATGCAACACAACGCCGTCGAACGACCACCGACTTCACAAACATGGCTGCCGCCCAGAAGAATGAAGAATCGCGGGGACTCGGGTGCCGGTCTGCGCGCGTGCGCTGGCTACGTGAAGGCTGCTCGGCGCTGTCGGCAGGTCTGTCCTGCTCGAGTTATTGAAGAATCATTGGGAAAGTTCATAAAACAATGTGCACTGAATGTTCAAGCAAAGCCTCCGCGAAATCGTGCGGAGTTGCCGCCAGGAGCACGCTCAGTGTCCATTGCTCCTGGTGTCGTTGGCTAGCCACCTATTTTTACACCTGCATGTATGGCGAAGACTTCTTGTCATGGCTGTTCTATGACCTTGACGCACTCATAATGGCTTGCCGGCCCGTTTCGTTGACTGACTGCGGCGTCTAGGCTTCGGCTTCCGTGTCTGCGTTGTAGCGCAATGTTTTTACGCAGCGTGCTGCTCTTGTTCGGTTGCCAAACCCATATATAGGCGTGCGCAGGGTTCTCCATCAGGGGCTGGGCGAAGGTTCATCGCAGCGCCCCCCCTCCCCCTCTAAGTGTATGTACGAGGCAGATTTCGCCCCCCCCCCCCTCTTATGTGACTAGGGGGATCAATGTATGGGGCAGATTTTGCGCCCCCCCTCTTAGGTTATTTGGGGGTGGCGGCCGCCCCCCTGCCCCCCCCCCCCCCCGTTCGCACGCCTATGGCCAAACCTGCTCCTTCGGTTTATTTCCATTGTTCGGAGTTTTAACCATATGACGAACGACGTGTGATGTCATTCAAATAGGTGAAGTAATCGCTACAGGCAACAACCTTTGATTAGATCCAAGTTTTCAGCAGCTGCTGTGCAACGCATTGTAAATATTTAAAATTTAGGCAAGATAATTAGCAGGTTGGGAGCACGCGGAAAAAATGGACACATGACGCTGCTATGAAATATTGACAGGTTTTCTCGCAATCTTTTATGCAGCATATTTTAATCCCTATGTTGATTAATCGACGTTTTCTGACTCGTTCACGGTTGTCTGAAAGTACGCTGAACAGAATTAGTGTAATATTACTAACGTAAATAAAGCTTTCGTATCGGAAAGTCGTAATAAGATGTATCTGGAGTAAAACAGTTTAAATTACCCTCAACGGTCGAGTCCTAATAGAGCGCTGTGCGATCATTGTACGAAATAGTATTCACACTTGTTACAGCGAGGTAAAGAATAGCAATAATCGGCCAAAGGTGCGAGAAAGGGGGTGGGAAAGAGCGCTCTTTCTCCTCATCTTGGCCACTTTCGGCGATTTTTCCCACTTTTTACCAAATTGTACTGTCAGCGTCAAATGAAATGCGAACAGCGGAGTGCGTGGCCCAAGCAGTAGGAACGCTATGCAGCGCGCCGCCGAGTCATCATCATCGGTCGGCAAAAAATGTGGAGCTCACTCAGACTCACTCATGAAATATAGTTTGCTCTTAGAGCTCGATTGGACTCAGACTCACCAAAATTTTCCTCAACTGGACTCACTCGGACTCAGACTCACCTAAATGTTTCTCCGCTGGACTCACACGGACTCAAGCTCACCAAAATATTACTCGCTCGGACTCATTCAGACTCAGACTCACGACGCTATCTCAGTCTGAGTCGGTCTGAGTGAGTCGACTGATGAGTCCGTTAGCGTATGATTGGCTTTCATGACCACGGTGTTGATGCTCTTTAACACCAATATCTTGCATATTTGGTGCTCTACTTGGGGCCTTTTCATCTCGAACCTTCACTTATTAATTATCAGTGGTTGCAATCCAGTTAGAACATTTTTATTGAAAGTGGTGACTCATACGACATATTTTATCAAGAACATTCTGTCGTAACGCACGCCTCTGATTAATAAATATTGAGCTAGCGTACGAACGCTAGTCTTTGAAGTATGTGCGAGTCGGCGGAAGTATAAAGGTGAGCCGACATAAGGCTGATGGTAATGCTGAAGTTGTGTAGATAGAACCATAGGTCGGCGAAGAATTGTGGAGATCACTCAGACTCACTCAAGAAATATATTTTGCGCTTAGGGCTCACTCAGACTCATGAAAACTTCCCTCTACCGGAGTCACTCGGACTCAGACTCACTAAACTTTTTCTCAACCGGACTCGCTCGGACTCAAGCTCACCAAAACATTACTAACCTGGACTCACTTAGACTCAGACTCACGGCTCAATTTGAGTCTGAGTGAGTCGATTCATGAGTGTGTTTGCCGACCTATGGTCAACACCAATGACAGGCGCGCACATCCGGTTAGGCAGCGTTGCGCGATAGCAAGCATGGGTGCGGTCCACGAGCGGTAAACGGCATGAGTGCATATACAGTAAGACCTCGGTGATACGATCACGGCTCGTACGAATTTCGGGGTGATACGAATTTTTCTGTGGTCCCGGCCAAGACTCATTAGCCTGCGATGTATTGGAGTACATTATGAAACCGTTAAGCGCACAAAGACGGGAACAAGAAGACGACACACAGAGCGCTTCCGAGCTAGTTGGTACACTGACATTATGAAACATTATGAGCGCTCTGTGTGTCGTCTTCTTGTTCCCGTCTTTGTGCGCTTAACGGTTTCATAATGTCCGTGTACCAACTAGCTCGGACCCAGCCTCTTATTCAGTATATTGGAGTACGGTTGTTGCGAACCGATTTGCACCCCGCGACGTTTGATACGAACGTACGCTAGCGCACAGGTATGAACAGGTGCTGCCCGCGCTGTCGCGGAAGACGCGCGCGGCAGTCACGCGCGGGCATGCGTGCGCGCTACGCGACCATCAACGGTGCGTCGTTGCCTCCGAGATAGTGTGCGCGAATCTTGGAGGCCTTTAGGCGCCTTCGCGTTTAGATGACAGATGACGTTGACGTCGGGCTTTTTTTTCCCGACGGGTTGACGCGTGCTCCTGTGCTCGAGGCAGCAGCGTCTTTGTACTGTGTTAACACGTGCCTGCCACGTCGATGCAAGCCATATCCCCGCAATCAGACGTTCTATGAAACAAGACTGAAACTTGGGCTGCGGGTCCGTCGTGAAGTCCCATTAAAGGTGGACGAAAAGCCCAAGAGACGAAGTGGACGGTCATGGCGAAGGAGCTTGGCCTCTATCTATCGTGTGCAAAGCGCTTCTTCAGTCACTTTCGCGGCAGTAATCTGGTGACATGCAGAAAAGCGTAGTAGGAAGGGGCTACTAGTGGTCACGGGGCACAACACGTCTGGTTCATTATTACACACGCGCGCATGCATCGTGCATTTAGGAGTACAAGTATGATCGCTGACGTCTAAAAACTTTACTGGCAATCATTCCGAGCTCTTCATGACGTCGCTGCGGCCCTGAGAAACACTGCATCAAGACGTATGCCAACTTTCTTTTGTCGCATACTAATTTTCCATGTTTTCTGGTGATACGAATTTCGGATGATACGAATATTTTTGGTCACTCAGCGAGATTCGTATCACCGAGGTTTTACTGTAATGTAATTTTGAGGCTGCAAACTGCACCACGTGAACCACTGCTAGCGTTTCATTCGGCGCCGATAGTACGTGTAACAAGTTTTAATATGCATTGCCAACTCGTCCAATATACGCTAGCTGTTGGCAATAACCCATTTGTCGGTGAACTTATCAATTTTATTTTGTCGGCAAACGTTCTGTATTCTCATGTCCACATTACTACACTGGTGAGCGAAGTGCGAATTTTAGTCCAACTCAAGTGCTCAACCCAAGAGAATAAGCCCTAAATTTTGTCGCGCTTCGCTTCAAAAGCGACGTACGTTAGCTCGCTTGGCGAAACGTTCGAGCTTTCAGCTGAGATACTTCAACACCACCTAGTAGAGCTGTGCACGGGCCGTATTTCCGAGCCCGAGCCCGGCCCGGGCCCGCTGACTTTGTCGAAGGCCCGCCCGAGCCCGACGGCAAAGGGCTGTGAGCCCGCCCGGCCCGGCCTGGCTTTTTGAAGATTCGCTGCGCACTAAGCACATCAGCTGTACACCAACAAATAACGCAATAATTATGCACGTGCATATAAAAATACTGCGAGACAACGGTAAACGTTTTACGTACCAACATGCAACAAATATTTTATTTGCATTGCATACCTGCGACAGCGCGGCACTTTTGCTATACGAGTAGACGGCCTCATGCCAGCAACAATGGAGTTCGCTCGCCAAAGCATCCACGTGTATGGTATACCCATGCAAGCGTCAGCTTGCACGAAGGCGATCTACGTCGGGCCGCTGTCGCGTGCATTTTCACTCATATGGGATTTGGCCTTAAATCTAGCGCGAACAGTCGCGTGGCGCCGTCACTAGTTCAGGTGGTGTTACTTCTCTGTTTGTCGGAGTGCAACAGAGGCAGTGCTTTACCTGCTCCCCTTGTGTTTAAAGTAGCGAATGGAAAGGAAAAGCGGTAAAGGGCGGTCGCGGGAAAGGCGCTGTATGCGTGCTGGAAAACAATTCCCGCTCATTCTGTATATTTCGGGCTTGAGTCGGGATTTGCGCCGGGCCCGAGCCCGGCCCGATAAAACTCCAAGTAGCCCGAGCCCGGCCCGGGCCCGAGGTGAAAGTACGTCGGCCCGCCCGAGCCCGGCCCGCGGGCCGGGTCGGGCTCGGGCTTTCGGGCTACCCGGAGCCCGTGCACACCTCTACCACCTAGCCCAATGAGTTACACTGCCAACTCGGGGGCGTGACCCCGATCGCGATGGATGTGGGTATATGAGGGTACAATAAATTTAAGCTTTTCTCGACTTCCACTAATGCTGGCGACCATCTGTAGAAGTAACACTAGAAGAAAATACAGCTAGTAATCGGGCGCCGTTCTACGCGAGCAAACTATAATGAATATGCAGCTGTTTTAGCCAGAGCCTAGCAGACGACATAAGCCGAATACCCCAGAATGCGTCGCCGGAGTGCCGTTCGTAGCGTCACCATCGGTGGCGCACGAGGTGAATGGGGACGCCGAGCAGACCACGCCGCGCGGATGGAGACATAATGAGCAGCGCTGCCAAAGGCCACTCTCCAGGGACTCAAAGGCCACCGTGCCGGTGGCAACATCTGATTTCAATTGCACAAACTAGCTGCGTAAAATCGTCTACAGATTTAAAGCCTTATATACGTAATACACTGCGAATGTAGTGACAGCGTTTGTGATACAATGAAACAAGCAACACGCTCCATCTTGTGAAGCCGAACATAGGGCACTGGCCATCCATTACCAAATCGAGACAAAAGGAAGTCCTATTCTCTAGAGAGCAGGACATAAAAACGGCACCCACAATCATTTCTTCAATGGCAGTGAACCTCCACCATGCAGCAGGTGGGGGAGACACTCACTTTGCTCCGCGTTTTACTAATGTGTCCAGATTAAGAAAGTGAAAGAAAAAAAGTACTTTTTTAAAACCTTAAGGTGAGCGAATTCCACTTAATCTGTAAATTTTTAAGGCAATTCAACCAATTTCTGACCATACAACGGTTATAACTGTTCTCGAAGAATCTAGATCAGTGGTTCTCAAATGGGGTTCTAAAATATTTACTCCGACTTAACGCAACAAAAATATAACAAAATTACGTAGACGTTTCGCCACCTATGCGGGTGGCATCCTCAGTATGCACTGGCACCAATTGAGCGGAGGTCGCCCAGTCTACTGTTAGTCGCATATGTCCCTGAATATGTCCGGTAGGGGGCCGCGGTTGTTATTGCAAGCCGATTTGTCGCGACGGATGAACCAGGATTCCAGGAGTTTTCTTTGCCCTCACCTTTGTTCCCGAGCCAGCGTCGTCGTACTGTTGAAGTTGTCCAGCAGTGTTGTCCAGCAGTGTTCGACGAGCTCTGTCTTGGAACCCGTGGTATGGGTGGATTTTGCGACGTGTTCTTTGTGTTCTTTGAGCCTCGTTGATGGTTTCCTGCCTGTTTCGCCGATTGGGACGCTACTTACATCGGTTAAACAGGCAGGAAACGATCAACGAGGCTCAAAGAACACAAAGCGGACTTTAATGCACTTCCCTTAAAACCGTTGCTGACAAGGTCGCTTCTGAGGCAGTAGTGCTTTATCCATGACCTATTGTACATGTTTTAAGGACATGTTTTATATTTATTGCACATGTCCTTGTGATAATCTTATTTATATCTGTTTTACGCACATTTAGTGCACCGTGTTTTAGGCCCCTGTACCACTACTTTACACGTACTAATTTTAGTTGGTCACACCATAGCACATGACCAGGATTTGGGGACATATGCACGTAGCGCTATCTGTCGTCGGGGACGGCGGTGGCCTGCCGTAACTGAATGGGAAATAGGCGAAAAAAATCATATCTGACGAAAAAATACAGATATCAAAAACGACTCCCGGTTCTATATAGCAGAGACTTACTTGAACATTCTGTTAAAATTACAGTGTGGCGCTACAAACCGCGTGGCTTCCCAGAGTGTTTAAAATTTTACAATGGGGCCCCATGTATTTCTAATGGGCGGTGTTCAATTGCCCTGGGAAGCCGCAGGCTTTGTAGTGCGATACTGCAATTTTACCAAAATGTTCCAGTAGGTCTCTACTATATAGAACCTCGAGTCGTTTTTGATATCTTGCTTTTTTCAAGAGATATGAGTTTTTTTTTGCATATCTCCCATTCAGTTACGGCAGGAGGCCGTCGTTACCGCCGAGAGATCGCGCCACGCACAGATGTCCCCAAATCCTGGGAATGATTTACATTGCAATTGGTCGTGGCGCTCTCTGGCCGCAACGAGTCCTTGCGCCACAAAACACTATCATAGCCAACATCATCATCTTGAAAGCCATGCTCTTAACATTGAGCACAAGGACAATACACAGCCTAGACTGACTTTCGGACCTGTAAAACGGCAACTTTCGTATAAACAGTTTGGATATAAACTCGCGCGGCCTTTTTCTTGCGTGTAAAGGTGAAACGCCAGCACATCCTTATTCTCAGAATGGTGTTTCATGTGCACAAGCACCCTCTCTGCACCCATTAAATATAAAAAGGGTGCAGTAGGGGTGCAGCGCCAACAAGAGCACCCATTCGCAAAAATTTTAGAAAAAAATAGGGGTTCAGGAAGAGGTAACCGAGGAGGGTGTCATTTTTCTTTGAGTGTGCGAACTAGTTTGTTGAGTTACGCCAGATCGGATGCTAAATGAGTTAGCTGCTTGCCTTCGTCTAGCATCCAATTTGTTACAGTTGCGTTGAGTGGATCGCCCTTAGGGCGAAGCTGTGACATTTCTTTTAAATAAAGAAGCCGCCCTTGCTTCTGCAGGGGGTGGGGGGAGGGGCTTGATTTTTAGCGTAACCTGTCGCTCGTCATCTTCTTGCAGCGCACGATGGACACAACGAGCATTTTACAGCGGACACTGATCGTGGAGGCTGCTCCAGCGCCTCCCGACGGCGGCTGGGGCTGGGTGGCAGTGCTTGCGGGATTCATATGCCACCTGGTCATTGACGGCATTGTCTACTCGTCTGGCATCTTTTTCGACGAGTTCCTCGTGTATTTCGGCGAGGGTTATGCGGCCACCTCGTGGATCTCCTCCATCACCTTCGGCTGCTACCTGATATCCAGTGAGGGCTTTATCACCGTCTCAGTACCGCGTTCCCAAGGAGATCGGAAAGGTCTTTTACAGAGTAGATGTGGCTGAGCTCTGCAAGCGCTATTCATTAACACGACTGAAAGTTTGCAATTTCACTAAGACTCATTGTGAAAGGTAGCACTATTTGCGTACACACAGAAGAAACATGCGAATTATTGCTCTTTCGCAGCTGACACTTTTATGAAATGACCTTAACTGGGGCACATTTCCTCGAAACTCAGAATAATTACACAAAAAGAAAGAAGACAAACAACGACGACGATTTAATGTTATTCTTGTTTTTTCGCTCTGTTGTATTCATGTCATGCCACCTTTTGCAACGAAACCATGTAATATTGTTTTCTAGTATGCGTGCCTGAGAATAAATGTGGGCTATTTGGAGAGCAAGTCCCATTAGCAGTGGAAGCGTGCGCACTTGCAGCTGCATTCAGCCTTGTTGACGGATGTAGAAATAAACAAAACCGCTGAGGAGTACACAGCAAGTTGGTCATTCTGCCTGCCTAGTTTAAAAAGCAACGGGGGATCGACGAAGCCTATTGGAAATGCTTTTGTAAACAGCTCTCGTGCGCACTACACAATCCAAAATATGAGGTCACTTCGTAATGGAGGTCGTCATACCCATGAAACATGGGCATCGGGGGAATTTTGTCTTGGTACGGGTGCAAACCCTTGTTTCATCGTGGCGGGGAGGGGGGGGGGGGTGTTAAGTAGGCAAGGGCTCCTGTTGCACCCCCCTGCCGATGCCCATACTACGAAATTTACCACATTTCGTTGAAGCAAGGTCAAGTTCTGTTTACCACACGTAGTGCAGAGGCATTTCCTGCCACGATTCCACCGCGAAACAAATACTGAGCCGTGCTCCTAACTATCGCTGCAGAAGGAGTGTATTTTCCTCACTTCAGTCTGTTTATACTTACTCATGCAGTGACTCAATCGCAGTTCAAGGAGTACTTTACAAGCTTCCTTTCGGTGTAAAATGTCATAACGGACTTGATCATACGCTTGTCTCTAGGAGGGTATGCTATATTCTCGAAGTAGTATTTACGCTAATTAACCGTAAACAATTCCACGCAAGATCTCCTCTTGCAGTTATATAAATTACGCGTGAGCGTATCCTACTAATCGCCTTCACTTTAATCGACCTCTGTTAGTGTGTTTGGCATGAAACATCGCTAAAAAATCGTGAAACTGAGAAGCACGGTTATAACAGCGAAATGTGAAGTGAGACATGCATGAGACGACTAAGAATAACCGTGCGCTGCTTGGTGCGCTGTTTCTTCCCAATGAAGTGTGCTATCACGCGCTTTTGTTTCCCTCTCCTGTTTCGTGCCGGGGAACGTCGTTGTCCTGCGGACAGTGTGTCGGAACGGAACGAAAACCAAAAACAAAAAAAAACACCGATATTTTTGACCGGAACGAAAACGTAACCGAAGCGTTATCTATTATTTCGTTCCGGAGTGAAACCGAAATATTTTTATCGTTTTTCGGTTCACGGGATAACTTGGTGATCTGGAACAACCGAGGTCATGCAACGTGAGCAATGATGCATATTTCAGGGTACAGAATTAACACTTATCTCAGGCAGGAATTCGAAAGTAAGCATATGTTAAAATTTTGTGAAAAAAGAAAAGTGTGGCAACCAGAACTGTTTATACTAACGCAAGCGGACTTTCGTGTGCCTGTTACACAGGCCAGCGTGGAGGGGGGCATTTTCGGCGCTGAAGTTTGTTTTATCAGAACAGTGGTCTCGCATATCGCATATAGGAGAGTACACTCGATGACGGCTGTTTCTGAGATCATGCTCACTCCCTTGACACAAAGCATTGAGCCTGCTCGGAAAATTCGTAATTGTAATTCACTTTTGAGAAAATTAAACACCATAACTTAGAAGGGTACTGGTTTGCGCTAGTTGGTAGGTATTCGTGGTACAGTTAGCTGCGCTTCTCTTAAGCACGTGGGAAGAACGTGTTTTACCTCTGTCCCATGTATTTAGAGGGGCCTTGCAACATTTTTTCAGCATGATCAGAAAATTTTGCCGATCGGTAGTCGAGGCTCCTGAGAACACGCGATTTAAACATTATAGCGCAGCACGCGGCCTCGAAATTACAATTCATTCTCAAAGTCAGCTAAAAATCGCTCCCTCGATCTTCTCTCTACAAACGATGCGATATACTCGTATGACCGCGCCATATACCCAAATTCACGTCCATTGGCAGATTTCAGCATCGTGCGCTGCATAGTCCCTGCGCCCGCCGCGAGAGGCCACCACGTGCCCGCTCGCTCGCTCACGATCTCACTGAAGGTTAGCCGCGCGTTCAAAGAAAAAAAAAGTGTTCTAGGTCATAACGCGCGCGTGACGTAACTTCTTGCCCCCGTGCCATCCCTCCCTGCTTAGCTTGCAGCGCGTTCGTTGGAACGATAGAAGAGAGAGAGCATTTACAGCGTGCGACAAACCTCTAACTCCGCTCGTACTTGACGGATTCTAAAAAGAATCCCCACCATATCCACGAAGTGAATGATATTACAGGAGCTTGCTCGGATATAATCGGGTAAACTGTGAATGATCCGTACAATTCCTCTACTGTCATATAAAGACGTGACACGTTGTTATAGCAGCGAATGTGGTTAGGTTGTTGTCGAACCACAAGCGGTCGCATACCTTGTTGCTATGGCCGAACGTGTGGTCGAGGAAATCGCGCTTGAATTCGCGCGCGTCGGCGCCGCGCCACCAACTTCAGGTAGCGACCGCTTTCGGCGCTTGGGGGCTGCATCCCGCGCCCGTACCTCTTCAACGTTCTCTTGCCGCCGCTTCCGCGCTGCTTCAGCTTCGCGGGCTTGTATCTCGGGGTCCGCACTACGCTGACGTCTATCTGCGGCCTCGCGAGCTCTCACCGCAGGGTCTTGGCGGCGAACCCGTGCTGCTGCTGCCTTGCGAGCCCTCCGCTCCGCCGCCTTGCCACCTTCGTTCATGTTATTAGTATCGAAGCGCACTGACTGACGACTGTCGAAAGAGAGAGGAAGGGCGCAGTTGTGGCCCTCTAGCGGTCTCCTATCAAACTAGAGCACGCGCCGGAATGGAGCGAGCGCCCCATGGTACAGTTGGCTATGTTATATGTGGTTTTGCCTGCGTTAATATCATCATCAAGGCGCTCGAAGAACAAGAGGAAGAAGACTTCTCTTTCGCGCGATTGTGCGCTGAAATTTGTTATACTTTACCTGTGTTAAGCCAAGCTAGCGGGAGCAATGAGAACTAGCGGCTACTACGGCGATGGATACGCCCCAAGAATAAGGAGCAAGCTCGTAAAAATTTTGTGGCGATCGATTCGTGAGGCAATAAACTTCTTTGGTGAACGCATTCGATAGTTACTTGCAAAAATATTGCGGGCCCCTTTAAGAGAAGGCAAAGTAACTCTACCACAAATCCTATGTTTTATTGCGATAGCAATTATATGGAAACTCTCGATGCGCCTTGTCGTCACCGTTGCTGTCGCTGTCTTGTTCCGTACAAAGCCCACATCAATAACCTCCCCCCGCTCATCGTGTGTTCTACCCGCGAGAATAAGCGCGCTAGCGGTGGCGACGAACGCGGCTGAAGAAGAGATCAAACGAGCCGGCCAATCTCCGTCGCTCGGAGGGGGCATGCGACAACTTAATCGGGCGTGCGATGCCTGCCGTCAAATGCTGTTCAAGCAGAGGGAAAACTTCGCGCCCGTCTTGAAGGAGAACGAAGGGACGCGCGTAGGGGGGTGTCGTTCGAGCAGCAACTGTGAACTTTGAACAAAAGGGTGCGGTCGCGATCGCTGGCGCGCGCTATCTCGGCAGGCATCAGCGGATGGCTCTTCTTCGTGCCACGCTCTAAATTCGAAGAGACTGTGAAATCGGCTTCTCTTCCTGGAGCGGCCGTATTCCCTTACACTCTCGTTTTGTAGAGTTACGCGCGACTGAATCTGAAAGAGATAGCAGCCAGCCCTACACTTCGTATAACATTACAATTTGTTGCTATCGCATTCATTCCTTCGCCCTTGCGGTGAAGCTATGATTTTTTTATAATTACTTTAATTTCAAAATTTTTCGTACAAATAAAAGCCAAAAAGAACCGTTACGGAACATATTTTTTTCCTTCCGGAACAGAAACGGAATGGAGCTTTTTGGGGTGGTACAAAACTAAAACCGAAACGAAGAACATTTCGTTCCGACACCCTGCCTGCGGAGGATGAGAGAAACATTATTTATTCCGAAAGGTGGAGGTTGGGGAAGGAGCGGAGGAGCCTAACCAGCGTAGGTCTCTGCTACTCTATTGGTCCAATCCAGCGAGCTCGGGCACAAAGGTGCACATGGCTGCCTACCACTGCTCCTTACCATTGATATTGTTACGCGCGAAGGAGACTATTGAGAGATTTAGGTGGTGGGTGCTGTGTACACTCGCATCGGCCCGGCGTATTTTCCCTTTCTTGCTGTAGTTCCGCACACTGCACAGCCTGTTTGAGTTCTTCCTTGCGTAGTTTATATAGATGAGTGGCATCTCGATTTGTAATGGAACGCCCGAACCAAAGGCCTATCATGCGACCGCCGAAACGCAGTGGAGATGCGGCGTATTTGGCATTAAATTTTCCAAAGTACGTGCTCCGATAAGTCAACTTGACATGTTGTCAGACAGAAGTTCTAGAGTTTTGATTCTCCAGGTACAAATACATAAAACGGATCGTTGCGTGAATCTGACATTCAAACTCAGGCGGAGTCCTTTGCCGTAGCCTTGGCCATTAGAGAGCAAGAACATAGAGAGGAAGAACAATCAATCATAATCTCAGACTCCCAAGAGGCGTGCCGACTTTATATGAACGGACGCTTACCCGCAAACATAATTAAACTGATTGGACCTAACTTAATCAAGAGACACCGGCTAATCTGGTGCCCCGCACACGCTGGCCTAGAAGGGAATGAGAGAGCGGACGCTTTAGCTCGAGATTTGACGAACCGAGCGGAGCATCAGCCCCCCGCATTCGAACCCCATTTAATGGCCCCAAAAGACATTCTCGCTTACCAGCGGAGCACACGGCAAAAATATAGTGCCCCCCATAAATCGCTTGAAGGGGAAGACTCTACGGATCTCCGCAAGGTGCAGACGGGAGTATTTTCAAATTTATCGCGGCTCAGTAAAATACATCCCACGTTGTACCGTAACACTTGTCCGTGGTGCGGCGGTTTGCCAACTTTATACCATACCTCTTGGGAGTGTGACCGAAAGCCAGCGAATTTAAACTTATTTTTAGGCAGCAACATTGTAGGACGTTCGGAGCAGTGGGAGGCACAACTTGCCAGCTCGGACCCAGAGGTGCAATTAGCGCTTCTGAGTCAAGTTAGGCGAGCGGCGCAAGCCATTGGGGCCCTGGACTTGGGGCCCCAACCAACAGGCTCCTGAGTACCCCCTTTTCTACCCATTCCCTCAAAATAAAGTTTTGTTCTTCTTCTTCAGGCGAGGTTACGAAAGCGCGTGTATTGCGTCTACTTCGTCTTTGCGGAGTCGCGTTAGTTTAAAAAAAAACATGGCTGATCCCTCCGTCATAGGAATTGGTGTAACACGAAAGTGAAACTATCTTCACAGAAGTAGTTGATTGCTTATTGTGCATTGATATACGTGAGCTTGGCGCAATGTCTATTGGTGTTTGCAGCAATAGCACCATTTGACGTGGATGCGCCCACGTTGACGCGAGTGGCGCATCTCGATCCCGACAACTAACGGCAACGATTACTTAACTCTTGTCGTAGCTGAAGTTGTTAACATATACCTGGACACTGGTGCAACTTCCGAAGAAGAAGTTGCCACATTCACGCGCGGCTCAATGCCTCGAGACACATTCTGCTTTGCCCGTTTGACCAGCAGGTCAAGCATGAGTTTTCTACCGCATTAAAGCCTTTAAGCTCATCACCGAGGCGTTTGTCTCTTCAAAGTGGTGCCGAAACCCGCCGGGAGCCATCGAACGACGGCATCCACAGCAACCGAGGGCAGACAAGCGTCTGATTACCGTCTCGACCGGCCAATCGTCCAGGCTGCCACGATTCAACCGACCGCCGTCATGGACTCGCTTAATGGCAAGCGCAAAGCTCATCGCACCCTTTTAACGAAGCTAGTAATTGAAATCGAGGCGGCTGTTTCAAATGACGGAGCAAGCTTGCATGATCTTCAGGTACTCGCAGACCGATTTGACGGTATCACCGGCGAGCTGAAATCTATTGATCGCGAGATAGAGCCGCATTTAACGGGCACTGACAATGAGCAAGAATTCCTTCGTGCTGCCGAGTACATAGACAAGGCTATTACTCGTCCAAACTGAAGTACCGGATTCTTCAGTTGCAGCCAACGGCAAAAGCTGCACCGCCAAACCTAAACTCTACTGCGGAGGATACACCGACTTCTAGACACAGCATAAGGCTTCCTCGCCTGGAACTTCTGAAGTTTAACGGAACGCCTCGCAACTGGCCTCCATTTTGGGAACAGTTTCAATCCGTAGTCCACGAGAACCCGACTTTGATGGATGTAGACAAGTTTGCCTATTTGCGATCAGCGCTGACAGGCCCCGCCGCTGCTGCTATCGCCGGACTGCCTGCATGCAAGTTCGAGGTGTTATCAAGATGCACAGGCCATCCTCATTGCTCGATTCGCTAAGGAAGACATCATTGTCAAAGACCACGTCAAGCACCTCATCGACTCACAACCCGTTCGGTGAACAGCAGATGACGCTAATATTCGTGGTCTCCGGGCATTGAAGATTACAGAGGAGTCGTTCTCAACCGTTCTGCAACCGATCATCCTCCGAAGTCTACCACGAGAGCTGGTACTCGAGTACTACCGGCGTGGTGAACAAATCAACGAACACGCGTCGTCTAGCGGAAACGACGCAGTAGGTGAGCAGACGTCTTCCGCATCGCAGAGCAGCCTACGATCTCTGCTTGACTTCATCAACAGAGAAGTGAAAGCACGAGAACGCTGCGAGTCCTGGAGCGTTGAAACGGACCGAAACAAGCGAGCTAAACAAACTGAAGCAAGCAGATCATACCAGAAGCCGTTCAAATCGAGCATGTCGAAACAAATAGCACAGACTTCAGCGAACTGTCTGTTTCTTTTGTAACAGCGACGAACATGCTACCGAACATTGCAAAGCCGCGCTTACTATCACAGACAAGAAGACCAAGCTTCAGCAAAATGGGCGCTGCTTCAGATGTACAATGAAATCTCTTCTGGCGAAGGATTGCCACAGAAAGGTCAGCTGCCTTAAATGCCATCGACGACACGCGACGACCATGTGCCAGCCAAGCGTCGTGGGTTCCAATTCTGAGAGTGCGGCCACACCCCTACAGATGCCAGCGGTCGCGGGACAACGACTGATTTACCTTCAAACCGACATGTGTCTTCCGGTCGGACAAGTGCTGTCGCGCGCATTCGTTTTGACGGCGGAAGTCAGAGAACATTCGTGACAAGCCGACTTGCGAAAGGACTCAAGTGCAAAATGACAGGCCACGAAAATTTGTCAGTGGGATCCTTCGGCGTCCATAAGAACAAGCGAATCTTTCGAAAGGTGACGCTGCACCTCCAAGGCACAAATGAGGACTCAAGATACGGCATAGATGCACTTGTTATTGAGAAGATTTGCAATCAACCGGTTCCAGTACTTCAAGGCAGCGAACTGAAAGAAATGTCAAACCACGGCCTTATAATTGCTGGTTTCGACTTGCCAGCCAATCGCGTTAACGAAACGTCAGTAGAGCTTCTAATCGGAGCCGACCACTACTGGGAACTTGTGACAGGCCAAACACAGTCCTTAAACCAAGGTTTAAGGGCAGTGGAAACAGTTTTTGGCTGGACAGTTCACGGACCTTGTCACCTTGGATAAAGGCTGGTCCCCGGCCGAAAGCTCAGAATAAATGTTATGTTTTTCGCTGCGACTTTCACACACACACACACACACACACACACGTGTGTGTGTGTGTGTGTGTGTGTGTGTGTGTGTGTGTGTGTGTGTGTGTGTGTGTGTGTGTGTGTGTGTGTGTGTGTGTGTGTGTGTGTGTGTGTGCGCGCGTGCGCGCGCTGCTTTAAGATGGGTAGACAAAGTTGGGCGGGTAGAGGAGATTAAGAAGTTTACGGGTATAACGTGGCCGCAGCAAGCACAGGACCGGCTTGATTGGAGGAACATGGAACAGGCCTTTGCCCTGCAGTGGGCGCAATCAGGCTGATGATGAGACGTGCATTTTTGCTGCACTCCTCCTTCGCTTTCCTCCTCATGCTACCGCTGTACTTTCCTCCGTTTTGTCTCCTCGCTCTCATCTCTATCAATGTCTTTCATATTCCGCCGCACTCCGCGTTCACTGTCGTTCGTGTACCCCGGTGACAAGAGGTGCTTCGCCACATCAGACGAAGACAACAATGCCACCGAAGCCGCGAAACAGGCAAAGCGAGTGCTTAAGAGCGGCGATCTAAGATGAAACTTTCTCAAGGTGACGTCGAGTCTTTCGCGTTTGTGTAAACTCAGTTTCTTCGACCCTGGTTGGGCGAATGGGTTCTTCTTTTTTTTTTCTGATCCGGAGACGCACAAGTTTTCGCGTGATTCATATAGGGTACATGCCTAACAATGCAGGTCCGGTGGCCAGTGGGTTGACTATCCGGTACGGCTGCCGGCCCATTGCCATCCTCGGTTCACTCATGTCGTCGTTCGGGCTTTTCATTAGCATCTACGCGACAGGCATCAAGTTCCTCTACTTCTCCCTCGGATTCATCACAGGTATCACAAGTATTGTACGTGATGGTGCTAGTTTTGTACCTGTTGCTCTTGTCACATGCTCTTGGGTACGTGTAACGTTGTGCGTATGATACGGCCAGGAGAAAAGAGACGCAGAAGCACACAGAGCGCTGAGTGTGTTGCGTGTCCGTGCCTTTTACGCGCAATGTTACACGTACCAATGGCGCACCAATAGGCACTAGTTGTAGCTTTCCTGATGCAGTTAGATACCGCCTCACTTACCGAGATTGTAGGTGAAGTGTTGTAACATTTGCACATTTGCGCGACAAGAGCTTTTACTGTTGGATGTTTCTCGCGCCGCAAATTTTGTTGCCGTGTGCGGAAAATATTGGCCGTCAATATGGTACGGATTAATGTGACAGTCATGAACATAAGCAGATGGCAGTCATCAGCAATGAAGCAGTGAGCAATACATCGTCTGTGGGGGCGCTGGCGACTCTGGCGGCTGCGACGAAGACGACAATAAATAAAGAGCACGGTGGAGCTGGGCGCGCTCGCGCTCGTGGAACAGTCGGCTGTCGCGGCCGTGCGTTTGAGTAGTAAAGATGTGTCGCCCGGTGTTTCCGTGTCATCTCTGAGGCGCTCCGGGGGCTGCTCACGACCGCGAGACAAACTCAGACGGTCCCTTATGCTCGAAGAAGACTCGAAGGCAAAAACAGTCTTTTTTCTTCAATCGATGTATTGATCCTTCCCCGCCCCCCTCCGAAAGCTTTCTGCGCCTCACCTGGTTTTGCACTGCCTCCGTGATCGGTAGGGCGATCACTGAGGCAGTGCAAAGGGACGCCTGACAACGTCATCAGCCGACGTCACGTCGTGTAACGTCACGACGTCATAGTGACGTCACCTTGTCGTCACAAATATGGCGTTCTGTGACGTCACGATGACGTCAGATGTTATGACGTGATGATTGTTTGCATCACTCGTGTTTACGCTTCCGATGCGGGACGCCGACGCCGTCGACGCCGACAGTCAATTTTCGTGTTCGATGAGGCATGTAAGGCTTTTGCCTTAATATCACATAATGCCTAATTTGGCTAATTTGTGAATTATTCTGTGTCCATCTCTGTTGATGTCCGCTTTCTCTGAAGCAGCCAGTGGTGTTGCTATTGTAAATGATATAGCTCAATGCACAATATGATGCTCAGTGGTTTGTCCGATTAGAATAGCCACTTTCCTGGTAGATGATGTGAATTCGTCATGCCTATTAAAATATTTAATAGCGTGTAAGATTCAGCCATGGCAATGATTCCCGGCTTAAATAAATATAAATAAGGCTGGTCCTCTAGTAAGAATCACTTCTCTGCCAACACGACAGGCACTGGATTTGGGTTCACGCTCCTGCCGGCCATCGTGTGTGTGACGTCATACTTCGACCGCCGCCGCTCACTGGCCACTGGTATCACCGTGTGCGGATCGGGCGTCGGTACCTTCGTCATGGCGCCGCTTATTCAGGCACTGTTGCGCTTTTATGGTTGGAAAGGAACGCTCATCATCTGCTCGGGCCTCAGTTTACAAGTACGTTGTCTTCAAACTGTTGTTGCCGTTATCTCGTGAAAAAGTATCGCGAACGTTGGCGCTGTGGCTGTCACATTACTACATGGTCTGCCAAACAGCAGGATGGTATTTCTGTGCCACTGCCAGCCATACTTAATATCAACTGTAATATACTTGTTTCGAGCGGCGTAGAGATTAAGAAGGGTACCATATTAGATACTTTAGAATGCCCTGCAGTTTCACTATGTGTTACAACGCCGTCGTTCCAAGGGCTGACGTATCGGCTCCCCGAAACGCTTCACGAAAGCACGGACAATTTAATAGTTCATTTTAGCATGCCAGGGAAAGCCGGTCGGACCGAATCAGAGCCAAGAGTTGATAACACAAAAAAGTACATTCTCAGTTAATGCAGTACAAACATCTCACATATGCACACTTGGCTGGTTAAGTCACAATACAACTGAGATGGGTTTTAACAACAACGAGGTTACAATTAATTACGCTGACACACAAGTACTCGAGAATTTTGGAGAAGAGCTAAAGTCCTTTCGTATCTCGACGAGTGTCTCCACGCAGACTGCAGCGCTGACCAGCCGTTCTCTTCGGCTGTCAGTGATGACATATCCTCTTTCGGCGACACTGTCTTCAAAACTTTTCTTCACTGCTCGCACGGCGTCATCGCTCAGCACTTCTTCCAAGACCGACTGACGGCACTACATCATAACACAACACGTCTTCTCTTGCCGACCAGACTCCACTCTCACTTACACATCATAACATCTTCCTTCACGACTTCGAACTACCGTCGCCGCGCGCTTATATTTGGTTGCACCCGGTTTCGCGAATCTTCGACATGACCCATCTGATCACAGCGCAGTGGAGGCTTGGGAAAGAGCGAGTTCCGTTCGCACTTTCGTCAGTGGCGGCGGACGCGCCCGTGGTAGCTGCGTCGATTTCTAGAATTCTCCCGATACTGCGCGGGAGCTACGTTTTCTCGGCGGACGTCTTCTTCGGAGGACGTGTGGGGCTTGCGCTTTGGAGAAGCGACCGTCCCTGGCGTGTGGTGTTGTGGCCCAGGCTGTTGGCGCCATGATGTGACGTGCTTTCGAATTCGGTTTAAGCGCTCGTTCGTGACACTATTAAATATGGGATAGAGCCTGCTACGCAGACGTACTTACTTCAGTTATATTTTAGGGTGACAAATATTTCCGTAGACATTTATTGTGTGGAAAAGAAGCGTGTAAAATTGGACTCGGGTAAAACACACACGAGGTATCGACCATCGGTTACATCGCGTGAAGTCGACGTAGTGACGTGTGTAGCAGCTTGAGGAGTCAGACGGACGTGACTGCGAGAGCCCAAGTGTGGAGGGAGGTAGGCTACGCTAGAAAGACAGAATGGCCAGCAATAGAAACGCGGGCGATATTTGTGCTGACCAAAGTTCCTCCATCAGTTCAGAAGACCTTGTTCCTGGGCGAGTTGGTGCCTGCGTTTGCCAAACATTTTATTCATGGCACAATGCTTCAAACACGAAGAAAGGACAGAGAAGATGAGCGGGACGTGGAGTGTGCGGGTAGCAGCAGGCGTGAGCAGTTTATGCGGGAGGCGGCGATGACGTGCATTCATTGCAGAAATATGTGCTCCGGTGTTGATACGCGTAAAAATAGCCCCAGAATCAGCGTCACCGATATTGGGCTTCGTCTTATATTGAGCGTGAAGAGCGGATTTTGTAAGGAAGTTGACAATATAACGTCGCCCCCGGCCGGTGCACTGTTTAATACTAATATGTGGGGTTAAAATTCCCGGAACGACGATATTGTCACGGGGTCATGACGTCGACGAAGGCAGCAGTAGGCGTGTCCAAGATGAAACTCTATATTTGGCCGAACTTGTGGCTGGGAAACAGATAGTCAAACTATAGCGATGCACACTGTGCACTGATAGCGGCAAAGTGAGCGTCAGCCGTCGATGAACTGAACCGCGGCAAGGCGCGTCGGCATTTATACTGCGGCATAGAACATTCGAGCTTTATCGCTGGTGGCCCCGTTAGTTCGAGAATAAACTCAGCTGTTCGCATTTCCGCCAAGGTATATGTAAACTGGTAGCGTAACTTCCGTAGAAGCCCACGTGTCAAGCCGGTGGCTAGTTGTTGCAACAGTCGCCATCTATGTGAGGAGGGGACAAACAGAATTAAAAAAAAGAAAAAAGATGACGTCACAACCGGAAGCGGAAATGACGTCACGTTTTAACGCGATGGGCGCGAAATTATGAAATTTTTTGACAGGGCGCCGCTTCTTACTTTTTTTTATAGCTGCACGTTCTTTTTCTTATCACTATGACGGCTCCGTAATGGAAGCCTGCAAGATAACGGGAAGACGAAAAAGACAGATTTGATAAATAAGGTGCATTTTATTGGCGAAATATTGCAGTTGAACAGGAAATTACCCCAAAATATATAACACAGAAATCAGAAGTAGCATAACAATTCAACGTGCACACAAACCTTGCACACGTATTGCTCTTGCATCCGTAGACAGCGCAGCGTTTCTTCGCGTAGCGTGGCGGACTCATCGTCCCGAAGGGCGACAGTACGCCGGCCGTGCGCTGGCAAAACACAGTCACTGAAACGGTTCCCGATGGCCGCGATGGGCTATATTACCTTCTGCCAAGTACCACGACTAGAAAACAACGCTTATGCGAGGAAATCACCTATGGACGACAGGCACAAACCTACTGCGCAAAAACGAGTGACGCCATTTGCATCTGAAAATGCGCAAAACCGTTGGCCCATGTTACGACTGCCTGCATGTGCCCGCTGTTTCTGAAAATAAACGAAAAAAATTTTCCACTCAACCACATACCCGAGACTAAAGTTTGATTAAAGTAATCTACTAGTTTAATTCGTGACAAATAAAATTAAAACTAATGAAAATAAACGTTTAATTAATTTTTTGTTTTCATTATTTGTCCCCCCCTCACCTAGTAGCGCTTTAATCGTCACGCGGGTGTTGATGTTTGTCGCAATAGGTTGCCGACCACTTTTCGTTCCGACTTTCGCGACCTATTTAGATTGACCTTGTTTCCACACTCAAGTCTAAAGATGATCCTAAAATAATCTTGCATGTTCCCAGACATTCTGCACTGTAAAAAAATTTTTCCTGAAAAAAACAAATTTTCTGGCAGCTGGCCTGCCAGAAAATTTGTTTTCTTCTCTTTTCTGTTTTTATGTTTTCTGTAATTTTACATTACTCTTATGTTCCTGCTAACAGAAAATATGTTTTTTTTTTGCATAGACTTCGGTCCGGAAAATTTCTGTAATTCTACATATTTTTTTTTCGTTTTCAGTAACAGAAAAATTGTGTAATTTTCCGTGATTTTTTTCTGTTGTCAGTAACAGAAAATTTCTGCAACTTTACCTGGCTTTTTCTGTTCTCACTAAGATTGAATTCCTGTAATTTTACTACACTTCTGTGCTTTCAGTACAGAAATCTACAGTACAGTTCAGTACAGTTGAAGATCAGCGCTTGTCCCGTCCTCTTCTCTTGTGTGCCTTGTCAATTTCGTGCGCCGCGCAAAGATGGATAAGTTCCAACTCGCCTGCCTATCAATCCTACTACAGAAATCTTCTGTGATCTGATAAGTTTTTTTAGTTTTTAGAACAGAAAGTTTCTGTAATTAAAATGGGTTTCCTGTTCTAAGTAACAAGAATTCTTGAAATTGTGTTTCTTTCTCGTCATTGTAACGTCAGGTCTCAAGTATTCCGTAATTTTGCAGGTTATGCAAAATTAAAATGTATGTGGTGCAAGAACAGAAAATCTCACAAACAGAAAGGACCACTATCTTCTTGCATCTGCATTATCCCCTCTATAACACGCATCCTCTCTCGGAAATTCGTTAATTCAGTGCATTATCGACTGAGATGCAAACAAGCTTATTGACATGGAAGAGAAGTTCACGCAGTTGCCAACCTGCGTCTTCAAATACGATATTTGAAGATCAGTGGGGGCGAGGCAGTTGGTACGCAACAAAACTAAAAAGAAAACTGGCGCACGTCTTATTTCTAATATTTGTGGCCTATGCCCACAATATCACAAGGGGTCCAGATTCAGGAATCTCCCGGGGAAATTGGGCGGGTTGGCAGGCACAGATGTTCAAAAGTCATAGTCCTTGAGGGAGCTGCTCAATGACGCCACTTTCGGGTTCAGGTTGTGCTGTTTCCCACTTGTCCGCTCAGTCTTTGTGCCCTTTCCGGGATTGACAGGGGCAATTGACCTAAATAGAAGAGGCTTCTGTTTAGCAGTGCAGAACTACGTAAATATTGTTAGATACGGTGTAACTTGCTTTTCATTAAGAGCATACGTTTCTGCATACATCCATCTCTACTTAAATTACCCTCACTTTAAATAAAATATTGCCACAGAAGTGTGCAATGAAACTCGTAACCTTTCTGACACTAAAATATGAATTTGAACGTTTTAATGTTCAAGTAATGACAGTTCGTTTAATTGTGGTTACTCGCAACCAGTGTACCATAAAATAGGTAGCATCTCATTGAACAAACTACGGTTCAATATTAGTAATTTTGTTCCAAAATGCTTTCTTTTTCTATTACCAAAATGAAGCCATCTCAATAAATGAAGGCAATTTATGTGACCAGTATAACATACATTTAGAAAAATGTTACCGGAAAACTAGAGTTATTGGCCAATGTATTGAGTCAAAGATTTAGTGTCATTCCCACCTCTGGGTGAACTTCAAGGTAAGACTTGTCTCTTTGGGTAGGCAACGTTGAATGCGAAGCGTGCCAGGAATAACATCTTGAACGCCTCTCTCGGACTGGATGCATGCGTGAAAGGAACGTTGTCAATGCAAACTGTAAAGGACTTCGCTGTGAGGAAACCATCACCTGAAAGTTGAAAATTTGGGTTCAAAATTTACTCATGTTTAGAGGAGAGAATAGCATACCTTTAGCAAATATGAAAGGCCAACTTGGCATTTCCTGGAGATCATCAGCACAGGTAGATAAAGAAAAGAGCATTGATGGAACAAATTCTTTAGTACTCTGAAAACAACCAGGAATCCACAGGTACTTTTGCCCACAATTCTTTTTAGAAGATTACACTGTCAGCTCCTAAAAAGGACACGTGCATTGGCAAGACATGGGCTGCTTTTACAAGAGTTCTACACATGACAAAAAGTAACCAATTACAATCATTTGATTTATTTGATCACAATTTCCAATTATTCCATTGAATAATCAAAATGCTGAAATACAATCGAATACTTCTACGTTAAGTTCTCCAGCTATTTATTTGCCACTGCACAAACACGATGAATAAAAGCAGCTGATATGGCTGGCCTCCTTCGGAGCTCTTCATACTTCAGTTGCAAACACTAGCCATTCTTTCATAGGTACGTAGCGCATAGGCGACGGTGACCTTGGCTGATGTTGGCGTGGAGCGAGTGGGCTCTGGCGCGTAGATAAGTACTCTTCAATCTCTGCTGGTCGTTCACCGTTTCGAGGGCATGGTGCATACATGGGAAAACCCCTTAATCCAGACTGTCGGTAAGGAGAGAACCTATATATACAGGTTACCCACTTCTCCGCAATGGAAGTACAAATGCCTGCGCTCGTGGTCACGCTAGACGTCACTTTTCTGGGGCCTTTGCTCCACATAGCGAGCTACGCTAAGTGCTGGAGGCAGGCAGGTGGCCGTTTGTTCCGGCGGACGAGGTGCGCTGCGTGCTGTCGGCAGGTAAGGAGCCGTCATCGCAAGTGCTGCATTACTGTGTACCGCGGGTTGGCTGAGTACCTCGGAGTACGTTGGGATGAGTCGAATAGGCTGCGGCTGACGCTCCGGCTCTCGTATGACCTGCCTCAGTTCGTGGTGCACAACGTGGACGACTGATAGTGCAGTTGTAGTCTGAGGTGCTTGCCACTTACTGAGCTCTTCCCTGAACAATGACCTGATGAGTTCTCGCAGGGCTTCAATGTGGTTCCGCACGCCTCCAGAGGAGACATGTGCAGGTACGCAGCTTATGTCCCTGTCACACACGAGCGCGGCAATAAAGCGCGCACGCGGCCACTTTCAAACGGCAGTGGGATAGCACGACGCCAGCCGCTCGCCCAAGAAGCGCGAACAACGAAAAAACAAGTATCTAAAGACGCCGACGCGCCGCCTCCTCCTTGCCCACTAGCAGTCTCAGATCAAACGCCCGGCAAAGCCTGCATCTTTCTAGAGGGAAAGGATGACGCATCGCCGAGCGACGCCGCCGCGAGTAGAACCGGCGAGAAAAAATTGGCCGCGTGTCTGCGTGCTTCGCTGCAAATGTCGTCTAAAGACGATAGAAGAGGCGCTGCGTGAGATATGGACGCCATCTGGCAATACGTCGGGAAACATGAGTGCTGTGTTGCGGGCTGGTAGTCCCGGCGCAGCAGCAGGCGAAGACCGGTGGTGACCAACACGACCGGCGGGCACGCCAGCCAGCCCGAACACGCGGTTTGGCGCGAAGCGCTGAAGCAGAAGAAACGTCCGCACTCAACGAGTACTCTCCACACAAACTTTTATTTACACGTCGCCTAGGTAAAACAGGAATGCCAGAGCGGCGCCCCATGGCATTTGTACAGTGCAATACAGAACCGAAACCGAAACACAACAATGAGCTCGTGCAGAGGGCACGGAGGAAGGCAAGTTTCAGCGCAGTCGCATTTTCAGCGCAGCTTAAGAAACTAGGGTCTTTAGAATTACGTATGTATGCATTTTCTATTCAAGGAACACACCACCTAATACTTACCTAGTGATGTTGCGCCTCAGATATGCGTAATGTTTGCTTTTTGATCGACAATGTACACAAGTATGGACCTAGTCAGCCATTCACGATGGCTGACCCTTGGGCAAGTGGTTCAACTTTGGTCGAGTGGCTGAATCGAGTGACGTGCCGACAAACAGAAGGACAGACAGAAAGACAGACCAAAATTTCTCCGTTTAAGTATCCCAAGAAAGACTATCCTCTTTAAAAACTCGAACGCTCCTTAGCCTTGGCTGTACTGCACGCCGAAGAACGCTCCCGTCACTTCTAGAACCCGGGGAACAGGAGATAAAAGCGTGCCACGACGATCAGCGAGCAGTCAGTGAGGGAGTGATTAGTCGGCCCGGAGATGGTGAAGTTATGCTGAGTGTGGCTCCGTCAGCCAATGAAGCTAGGCGTATTTGTGATGGTGTGCGGTCAGTCGATCGTCGATCTGGAAGAATCGGATGACGACGCCGTGTGAGCCGTGAAAAGTTACGTCGACAGAGGGAACTACGCGATCACCGCTGGAGTTGGCCTGAGTGTTTCCTAGAAGAGATGCATTCAAGTACCGTCCAAGAATTGTGGACTGGATACGCCGTTGAATATTCAGGACTTTAACTGTTCTTGAATAGTTGTAATGCATGAGATTGCATTTGTAGCGCGTGATCTGTTTGTTTAGTTCCCGTTGCGTGAACACCATCTGAGTTATATTGTGAAGTTGTAATTGGTACCAGCCCAGTGTGCTTGTGTTTGTGATGTTTGTACTGCCTTAACTGAGAATATATTTCGTTTGTCTTATCGACTCTCGGCTCTGACTCGGTCTTTGGACCACAACCGGCGTTCGCTTGCGCACTAAAAGGACCAACCCTAAATTGTCCGCGCTTTCGTGGTGCGTTTGGGGGGCCGATACGTCCGCCCTTGGAATCCGCCCGGCGATTGCCATCCCCATTAACGCGATTAGTGACAATTATTCTGGCATCCGCGACAGGACCTTTTTGGTGCAAGGTGTGTTCAAAGTAGGGAGAAGGAGCCTTGAGACGTTGATAGTGCTTGGAAACGATTTTCGAATGTTGCACCGCGTTCTCGCTAACCTATGTGCAGAGAGTGTTTTGGAATTCGAAGTTAGGCAGAGGTTTTGTGCGCGCAGCTAGATTTTGATTGACGGGCATCATGGACCTTGAGAAGATAGTTGTCCTTGGTGAGAACATGGGTCTTTCTGGGGCCGATTTACGAAAGTGGGTGAGCCAGAAAGAAAAAGAAGAAAGAGAAAGGGCCAAGGAAGAAAAAGCAGCAGTGCTTGAAAAAGAGAGGTTGGCGGTGTAGAGGATCAAGGAAGAGAGAGCAGCAGAGCTAGAGAGAGAGAGACGCTAGCAGCTGCTAGGGAGAAGGAAGAGCGAGAAGCTAAAGAGCGACAGATGAAGGAAGAAACAGAGCAACAATTGAAACTAGAGCTGGAGAGAGAAAGGCTAGCAGCTGAAAGGGAGAAAGAAAAAAGAGAAGCGCAGATCGCTGAGAGAGAAAGGCAACGGCAGCACGACATGGAACTCGAACGGCTCCGTTTGCAACAGCGCATAGAAACTCCCGTCCAGGCTAGAGTCGACAGCAGTGAAAGGGAAGATCATAGCTTCTCTTTGAACCCGAGCAAACTGCTTGTGGCATTTGATGAGAAGAGCTTGATGCGTACCTGCACAGGTTTGAGACGATTGCTAAAAGCCAGAATTGGCCGGAGCAGCAATGGGCTACCGCTTTGAGCACTTGTTTGAGTGGCGAAGCACTCAGTGTGTACGGTAGGCTGACGCCTACCGATGCAGCTAATTACGCAAGGGTGAAAACTGCTTGGCTTAAGCTGTTTAGATTCACGGTGGAAGGCTTCCGAGATTAGTTCCGTACTGGAAAGCCAGCTGATGGCGAGATGGCTACGCAGTATGCCGCGCGACTCGGCCATTATTTTGAGAAATGGATCGAACTTTCAGAGACGGCACAGGAGTACAGTGAGCTTAGAGAGCTTCTTATCAGAGAGCAATTGCTGACCAGTTGCCAACCGAGCCTGTCGCTACATCTGAATGAGAGGAGAGCTAAATCGCTCAAGGATATGCTTGAATGGGCCGATCAATTCTTGGAAGCGCAAGGTTGCACGAATTTGGTCAAAGTGAAAAAGGAGGGTCCCGATGATTCAAAGCAATCGGCACCAGAAGAAAAGAAGCCTGCACCGGAGAGTGTTCCGCGATGCTTTCTGTGTAACCGAGTGGGTCAACGCGCTAACAGTTGTCGGACCAACTTTTCAAGTCCCAGTGTGATGAAATGCTTTAAATGTCGACAAACTGGGCACAAAGCAAACGCATGTCGGAACGAAGCGAGTAAAGTACACCAGGCAGCTTGTGTGTATGCCCCGCCAAAAGAGGAAGCAGAAGCCATCAATGATGAATTGACCGAGCTGAAGAGCGGGAAGGTTCATTTCATTGGTGCTGTGGTGGAAACACGGCCAATAGGCGTAACGAAAGGAATGCCTACACTTAAAAGGAAAGTTGGTGGAAAGGAAGTCACGGTACTAAGTGATAGTGGATGCACCACTGTTATCGTGCGAAAAGAATTGGCCCGAGACAGTGAGTTCACAGGAAATACCAACATGGTTCGCCTGAATGATAATTCGATTTGAATGCTTCCTGAAGCCGAGATTGAGGTTGAGACCCCTTACTTTAGCGGGAGAGTTACTGCCCTGTGCATGAATAACTCCCTGTGCGACCTTATCATTGGAAACATCGCCGGAGCGCGAAGGCAGGACGATCCAGAACGTTTGGGAGGAAACCCGAAGATGGAGCCCTCGTCAGTTCGGGAATCACAACCAAAAGGAATGAATGAAGCGTTCCTTGGCATTATTATCTGTTAGTGCTCATTAATATTGTGTATACCAAAGAAAAACGAGCCTTTAAAATTAACACTTCTTTCCTTCATTCATAGCGAGGGTCTCGCTCTGGCAGACTTGATGCTTTCAGGTAGTATGCGAGGGATTATTGGTCAGCTGCCAGCTCGTAGTAAGTTCACGTGCTACGTGACGCCAACAGGCAGAAAAAGAGTGTTCCACACTCGCCGCCATGGCTACTGGAGGCGCTGACTGACGCTCCCACGTTTAAATGTACATATATACCCTATAAGGTGGACGGGGGGGATGGCCGCCGCGGTAGCTCTGTTGGTAGAGCATCGGACGCATTATTCGAAGGTCGCAGGTTCGGTCCCTGCCCGCGGCAAGTTATCTTTTCGTCCACTTTTCTTTCTTCATATTTACCTTACATTTACTACTAATAACATCCCCTATACGTTCCTTGGCATTATTGTCTGTTAGTGCTCACTGTATATACAGTGTCTTTTTTTAGCGTGCCACGGTGGTCTATGGTTATGGCGCTCGACTGCTGACTCGAAGGTCGCAGGATCGAATCCCGGCCGCGGCTGCTGCATTTTCCATGGAGGCGAAAATGCTTGAGGCCCGTGTGCTTAGATTTAGGTGCACGTTAAAGAACCCCCGGTGGTCGAAATTTCCGGAGCCCTCCACTACGGCGTGTCTCATAATCATTTCGTGGTTTTGGGACGTTAGCCCCTAGATATTATTATATTACAGTGTCATTTTTTAGACAATACAGATAAAAAAAAATTCTATGACAGTCAGGCACCTGTCATTTACGCCGATGAACTCTATGTCGAGGCGGAAATACTGACGTTGACGCGACTAATTAACAAAAACTCGTTAACCTTTTAATTATTGACTTGAGTACAGTTGTTTATATTAGGAAGTTGTAGTGCATAATAATTTATGGCACACCCATTTTTTAGGGGTCACGAAAGTTGCACGTAGTTCGAGATATTCATAATCGAATTTCAAGAGTGAAATCGAAACTTACCGCGCCGGGCGCGCGCCAAGCGTGGCAGAACAGCGGAACGACACGTGACAGGAAGGTGACGAAATTAGAATGAAGGCGCGCCGGAGCAGAATCGGTTCAGAAAAAATTGACAAGCATTCTGAAATACACAAGTAGACAACTCAATGTTTGTTGCGCTTGGTAGTGCTTATCTGTTTCTTTCATAAACTATATATATGCGCGAAAAAATACTTCGCCTGTCTGCAAGAAGCGCCGCAGTGGCTGTCCCTGAGATTTATGCTTGGCAGAGAGATAAAAGATTGATATTGCGGTTATCTTGTGGTACGAAGGATACGGAGAAGGACCAAACACTAAGCGCAAAAGTAAGCGATGCGCGGACACAAGTGAGATGACTTGCAGCTTTTCACGAAAACATGCGGCCGTGACGCGCCGTCATTCAAATTTCGTCACTCCCTTGTGACGGGTAGTTCCGGTCTGACGTAGCAGAACGGTCGCGCTTCGTGCACGCCTCGCGCGATCAGTTTCGATTTCGCCCTTGAAATTCGATGACGAGTATCTCGAACGTCGTGCAACTTTTATGATTTCTAAAAAAATAGGCATGCTATCAAGTGGCACGCACTACAGCTTCGTAATATAAACACCTGCCCCCAAGAGAATAATTAATAAGTTGATGAACGGGTATTTGTTAATTAGTCGCAAGAGTGTCATTTTAACTGCGACAAAGTATTTCCGCCTCAACGTGGCGTTCATGTACCAAAACTGTACGTGCCTTACTGTCATACGATCTTTTAAAAAAATGTGTATTGGCTAAAAAAAAACCACCCCGTATTTTTTCAACATCGCACGTGGTTTTCGAGGACGGAATAAACAGGACACAATATGGATGCAGGGCGTCGTAGCAGGCTCGCTGATGCGGCCCGTCGGGGGTCCAAGTTCCTCGGACAGTGACAGCCTAACCAGCACTTATGAGCCGTCGGAACTGTACGCTGGGCCCAGCCGTGGGGTGCGCCCGCTGGCCGTGTACGACGTATCTTCCAGCGTGCCGTCGCCCCCTGGAAGGGGCTCACCAACCGATGCCGTGCAGCTGACAATGGTGCCTGACCAAGGAGGTCCGGACACCTTCCAGGTGTGTCTATTTGCCACGTTGGCCCATGCGTCTTTTATGTTCGGCCAAATAACCCGCCCACGGTGGCCTAGTGATTATGGTGCTCGACTGCTCACCCGAAGGTCGCGGGATCGAATCCCGGACATGGCGGCCGCATTTTCGATGGAGGCAAAAATGCCTGAGGCCCGTGTGCTTAGATTTGGGTGCACGTTAAAGAACCCCAGGTGGTCGAAATTTCCGGAGCCCTCCACTACGGCGTCTCTCATAATCGTGTTGTGGTTCTGGGACATTAAACCTCAAGAATTATTATTATGTTCAGCCAAATATGGCACTTCGCCTCACGCCCCTTACGTGGCCAACTCGGTACCGGACGACGTTTCATTTATCAAGGCGAAAGCCTTATATGCGTCATCAAATGGACACGTGAAGGTCGGCGTAGTCGTCAACACGAACGGTGGGTGAGTCGGTGGGTGAGTCGTCATTTCACTAATCGCCATCATTATTATTATCATAATCGCCATAACTGTCTTCGATGACGATGAGCGCACCGGATGTCTTTCGGCTTCGAGTCGTTTTAGTTGAATGGACCTTGTGCGTTTCATTAAAGCCTTTCCGTGTGCGCTCATTCTTCTAGTGAAGTAACTGCTGGCGTAACGTCCGTGGTGTGTGCTTTGTCCACTGCTCCCAGTAGTTTTACAATGGCTTTAGTCGATAGTCGTCTTCTGAATGAACTGCAAGATTAAAATATTTTAACAACTTGCCGTTAATGAGAGCTGGACACATTTGTGAAATGTGATGCTAGGACAACAGCGGACATTTGTTCAAAAAGGTCACACTACGTGTTTGTAAATGGAACAGTGGCTCAAATGAAAAATTTAAACCATGCCTAAAAATAAAATACGGGTTTGTTATCCAAGGCGCTATGAGATGAAGTTGGCTGGTTCCTATATATTGATCTTGCAAAAAAAGAAAGGGAAGCTAAAATACTTTAATATCGACATGCCCCTGCTCCTTGCGGCAAAGCTCCCAGAAATATTTTGAAATTTGCGCAAGCTAAAATTCAAAGGAAACTTGGAATGAGCCCCAGAAAATGACGGAAACGCATAATGGCGAGTGCTGACCAACAAAGAAAATTACAAGAACGAAAGCGCTCTGAAATGAAAGACGCCACCTCTGTGTGTATGGTCCACGTAAAACGATTGTCATTTGCATTTCACAGTTTAACAGTTAGCCGGCACCGATGCTCAATCTCTTTTATGTAGAAGGCCCCTGCTGTATACGAACGTATATTTGTGCCTTTGTAGTCCATGAAGATTCTAGTTCGGTCAAGCAAACACAACTGCATGCTTTACTGTAAGCTGAATGATTAAAGTACTCGGTTATTTTCAAGTGTTAATATACTCAAGAGCGCTCACGTTCATACAAGTTGCACGTCTGCCCGATGTAGCTATTTCGCAAGAGTGTGTTTTCTATTGAGATTGACGCTCAGATTCATCGCAATCTGTAGCAATTCGCCGTTTTAGTGGAGCACCCGCGAGCGACGTAGACACCACAATCGAAACCATTAGCACTCACCTCCCGGGCTGTGAACAAACTTTAAATATCTCCCGCGGCGAAAAAAAATTCACAAGCGAATTTGATAAATACATACTTTTTTACCCTTGGGATTGCGTTAGCTGTCCAGAAGCACTCAGAGAGCGCCGAAATTTGAATCGGAAGTCATCGTTACCATAATAACGATGGGAATAGCCGCGGTAACGAAAGTGTCGAGTCTGATTTCACGGGACCGAGAAAAATCTCCGAGTTAACCGAATGCCGAATTATCGAAAGTATCAAGAAACCAATAAACAAGTGTCTATTACATCAATGCATTTTCATGCGTATATTCAGCACTTATTTTGCGTGAGAGCAGTGCAAAAGCCGCAATTTTCGTCATTCGCGACTTCGTTCACAATGTGACTGCGGCTCAAGACCCCGTGTCTTAAGCCCGGAATGTGCTCTGAACCCATCCCTTATTACGTACCGCCACCACCAACACCACCACGCGCACGTGAAAATTATTTTTTCGCCGAAGAAATGTCCGGCAACACATTGTTCGTCCATCACAATGTAGCAACCGAGTTTTATGTCAGCATGGGGACCGCGGCTGGAAAGCTCCATCTTCGGCAGCTTCCACCTTGTCTGCGTTTCGCGGCATTGCACGCGCATTGCCCGAAGTCCGAAGGAAGCTACCGAATGCCACATCCGCTGTTGAAGAAACTGTGGTCACTAAAGCCATGATCATAGCGTCCACACAGTTCTGAAGTCACGCGCGCGGCCTACGTCGAGAGTCGTAACGAAACTGCTGAGAACAGCATCGGCTGCCGAATAAACATGGCTCGCCAATGAACATTCATGGATGGTTACTACGCAGTTCTGAAGGCGTGCGGCGAAAACGAAACAACTTGCGGCAGGTTTGACCCCTGTCATAGAGCTTCGTGCAACAACCTAGAGGGGAATTTGGCGCTGCGATCATTCAACCACCATGAGAACGATGTGAAGTAGAGGCTTCGGATTCGATTGCGTTAGCTAGCGCACTGTCTACGGGTATTTTTTCTACAGTTTCAGTTTCGTTCTTCGCGCATCATGGGTAGTGGGGGGCCGGCCACGGCGGCTGCATTTTCGATGGAGGCGAAAATGCTTGAGGCCCGTGTACTTAGATTTAGGTGCATGTCAAAGAACCCCAGGTGGTCGAAATTTCCGGAGCCATCCATTACGGCGTCTCTCATAATCATATCGTGGTTTTGGGACATTAAACCCAACATATTATTATTATGGGTAGTGGGGGGCGATGCAAAGGACTCAAACGGCGCCTTTGTTGTTGAAAGAGACTGAATACCGCTAGGTCTCTTCGTTTGCTGCGACATTGCGGCTTTACATGTTGTACATGACAGTTTTAGCAAAGCGTTGTGCACTCACCGCTGCGCATAGATGTAGCGTCCCATGCCAGCGCAGGAAAAGGCATAGAGTTCACGTTTTTTGATAAGCGCGTCTTGTCAAAACTCGTTCAAGTTGACTAAAAACCGACGGCGCAGTGTCGTAGACGCATCATCACGTTCCTGTTATTCTGGTTAACAACGGAACGAGAGATGCGTTGGGGGCGGACCACTGGAACAGACGCACCGGAGTTGCAGCAGATGATAAGTTAAGAGTTTCTCACTTAATGAAGTATTGTTATTTCCATGAATATGGATGCGTACTTTCGAGGGAAAAACGAGCGTACTTGTTTTCAGTGTTCATTAAATATCACCAAATATTTCATTATTTGGCGATGCCAAATCTGGAACACAATTGCAGAGCAACGCGTACCCTGATGGTTGAAATTGTCCAGGCTGCACTTCAATCACGCGGTCACGTAAGCTTTCTGCGATAAGTCTTGCATACGAAAATTGAAGTAAATTTTAATTGAAAATAACTTCATATCCTTTTGTTTAAAGCTCGGTAATTGAGCGTCCCGAATCTCAAGAACGAAATCCAGCAGAAGCAAATCCGAAGCCTCTCATCATTCACACGGTGGTTGAAGCGCCGTTCACGGAGCGCCGCATAGACACTAGCGCCAGATTCCCCTCAAAGTGTTAAAGTATGAAACTCTGTGACCCCTATTGCTATCGACACGGTCGTAGATAGAGCCCACGCAGTGCGCGTGCGCTGAGTAAAATCGAGAACAAAACAAGTTTGCCGGAGCCGCTGAAGGTCTCCAGAAATTAAAGCAGCTTCGCAGTAGTGGTGCCAAGCCTGAAAGAAGTGCGGAGCTCCTTCCTTGTTAGGGGCGAAGCTCCTTAAGCGGCACCCGTTCGTCCCTCGTAGCGTAGTATGTAACCAGTCTTACGCTTTGACCTGCAAGGTGGTGCCGGTGGGAGATTTTTCCTGTGCGTTGTTGAACAATAAAAAATTCGCAGCGTTAGCTAAAAGCCGACTTCTTCTGTCTCTCATTCCAATTAGCAGCCATTGTTTACCTCCAAGGTAGTGCCTGGTGAGATTTCTCCTGTGCGTGATTAAACAATAAAAATTTTCTTCAAAACGCCGTTGATTGATAAAATAAACCAACGAAAGGCGCCAGATGTTTTGTAAAATCAAAACGAAAGAACGCCAGATGTTTCTAAAGCAAAACGAAAAGACGCCAGCTGCTTAACGAAAGACGCCAGATGTTTTATAAAGCAATGGTTTTCTAAACAATGAAAATTCACAGCGTACATGTAAAATTAAAGTGCGCTGCAAGTCGTCATAACTCATCGAACCTTTAGTATAAACGCGCCCGATCTCACGTCGGTGATGATGTACTGGGCAGAATTCACGGAAGATTCACGGTTTACCGATAAACCTCCGCAGCTTCGCCCACTCATCATCATTCACTCCGTGGATATGCTGTGATTTTTAACACGAAAGTGTTTTATGCCGGGGTCCACCACGGCTCTGCTGACGCATTTCCGTCACGGATATGACGTTATAAAATATAAAGACTAACACATGGCAAAGAAAAAAACTAGAAGAAAAAGTTCCGTCACCTGGAATCGAACTCGCGACCTCTCGGTCCCCAGCACGCAGCGCGTAACGACTGCGCCACAAACGGCACGTTCTTCGCCATACTAACGGCGTGCCATTTATATACACCACTTACCAGCGGCGGTACTCAGAGATCAGGGTACATCAGCGTGTTTTCGTTATCACTAGCGAGATGGCGCGAGGGGCTCGAAGAGCGTAGAGTTACTGTAAAGGTAGCATATACAGTAACTCTAGAAGAGCGTTTAGAAGAGCGCGCTTTAATTGTCGTCGCCCCCCCGCGTTGAGATGAGCGTGTGTCTGTACAGGGCGTGGTCGCTCCTGCACGCGCGCTTATCTTGTACGTCTTGCGCTCTCACCGCAAGTTTGCGTTCAAGTTACAGAGAGCACGAAGGTCATTTCGCTCACCGCAGCGGCCGCTTTTGCGAAAGGAGTGCGCTGCTCACAAACGAATAAGCTACAACTGTGACAGTTCGCGCTCATCCTGTGTATACTTGTGCGTTCGTTTCGTGCGTCCTCCTTTGTATTTGACCAGCGCGCTTTAACTGTCGAGCTGTGACAGTTGTTTGTTCGCGCTCATCTTGTGTATGTTCGTTCCGTGCGCCCTTTCTGCTTGAGCAACGCGTCGGAAGTTTCGAGCTGCTTGCCGTTCTTCGCGTGACATTACAACTTGTCGGGGCGAAACAATGCGCAACAAACGCTCAGCTACGTCTGTGAAGACACGTTTTACTTTCGTGTTATACCGATTCCTATGACAGAGGGATCAACCATGTTTTTTTCTCTTTATTTTTCTCCTTCTTTCTCCCTCTCTCTTTTTCTCTCTTTTTTTCTTTCGCTCTCTTCTTCATCTTTTCGTTGTCTCAATTTATTTCTATTTCTGTCTTTCTCTTTTCACTCTAATTCTTTCTCTTGCTCTCTCTTTCTATTTTTTCCCATCCTTTTCTCTCTCTCTCACTATATCTCGGTTCCTGCTTTGTTTCTGTATTTTTCTCTCTCTTTCGTTTTGCCTTGCTCTCTCTCTTTTCAATATTTTTTATGCCTCTTTCTTTCGATATCTTTGTCTATTTCTTTCTCGGTATTTCTTTCTCGGTATCTTTCTCGGTATAACACGAAAGTGTTTTATGCCGGGGTCCACCAATACATCACTGACGTATCTCCGTCACGGAAATGACGTCGAAAAAATTTACACAGTCAGATGGCAAAGAAAAAAGGTTCCGTCAACGGGCATCGAACCCACGACCGCTCGGTCCGAAACAACAAATGTCGGGCACGCTATCCACTGCGCCACGGTCGCAGACTCTGGGCACTTTACAAAGGCGCCTTTTATATTTACCACTCTCCCGGTCGGCGGGATGGCGTTGCCCTCTGGGAGCGGTAAAGTAAAGTAATTAGTCATTACTGTAGACTCCGCGATAAGCACCTGCAACGCGTTACACGTCCGTCCCATTCGGCGCGTTTTCAATAGAAGTTCAATTTTGTCAATGCCTTAACACTCCGCGAGGTGGCGACGTAAGCCCAAGCGTCGTTAAAGTCCTTTAAAGCGTCGTAAGAGCGTCGGCCTCGATCATAGCATCACGCTAATCAAAACCAAAAATAGCTCTGCGACGCGCGCCTGTCTCACCTGGCTGTAACACCGCGTTCCCCACTCACGCGATTGCCCCGAGAAAAATCGCGGCCGGGCTACCGGTGCGGCACGACGCGCTTTGCGTTTCCCTCTAGACCGGCATTGGTGTTCAATCACATTTTAACATGCCACGGGATAGCGACCAAGTTCTGCGTCCATTATGCGACGCTCTTCTGGCTATCACACCTCGTTCACTGATTACGCTTTCACCGTTAACTACTACAGCTACCACAAGGTTTTGTTTAATCATTTAACATGGACGTTAGTCGTCGGGATGGAGGTGTACCACCAATCATCAAAGTGGGTGCATACACGTTAAACGGTGCCATTAGCTGCCAGACATCAATATACATTGTGCAAACTCTCTTATATCAATGTACAGTAAATATTCAGCTACTTCTGTAAGGGCACGCTTTACTTTCGTGTTATACCGATTCCTATGACGGAGGGATCAACCATGTTTTTTTTCCGTCTTTCTTCCCCTTTCTTTCTCTCCATTCCTTTGTCTCTTTTTTTCTCTCTGTGCTCGTTCTCTCGCCTATCAGAGTTATGGCATCTCACGCCGGACAAATCGGCGCACGTGTTCTGAGGGCGTAGCAGAATATGAAGAATAGGAAGAAGAGAGCGCATGCCGGTTCATCATCATGATAGCTTTCTGGTCGATCGGCTTAAACAACTCCGATGTTAATACGGGATGGTGGTAAGATCGTGGATGGCGACTAAGCCTTTCTGAAGGGCCGCCGCGGCCCCTTTTGGTTGTTCGCGAACGCCGTTTACGCTCCTTTGCGTCGCACATTTGCGGCGTTTCGCGCTTGGCGCTCCGAGGATCCTCCGCATTAACCGGGCTGCGGCCAAATATGACTGAAATAAGGAGCCTTCGATGCCATTAAACAATACATATGCTTGTCTGATCCAGAGAACACGTCCGAGTTATCCGATTTTCCGTATTAAAGGGGGTCGAGTCGACGAGCTTTTACTTTACTAACATGTTACTTTGTTAATTGCTAAGTGCAAATAGTTTAAGCATCTGCAGCACAATTGCTAATTCAGATGTGTTTAAATGCAAGCGGTAGTGAATGTCTTGTGGACCGGTTTTTCTAAGAGGACATTAACTAACACTTGAAATTAGGGGTATGAAAAATATCAAATTCTTAGCTTCGAAGCGAACTTCAATAATGAAAAGTAATTGCGAATAGAGTCGAGCATTTTTCAAATATTTCTGAATACGAATAGTAAAACTACTGACTTTTGCAAAAAAAAATTAACCTTGTAGATATGAAAAAGGAAGTTTGTTGTACGGCAAATAATATACACTAAATTTGTTCACTGTACAGCACTATTGCTTGACAGTAGCAGATATCCAGTTATTTAATGTTAATAATAATATTTATTAGATGCGAAGTATCTTATGGCGGAGTTCAATCCGGTGGTGGTGGTGGTGGTGGTGGTGTGCGGCGTGACCACCCTTACTGCGCATGCGCATACCCTCCCCTCTCCGCTCCCCTCTCCTACCCTCTCCACTTCCCCTCTCCCCTCCCCTTTCCACTCTTCCTCTGAAACGCGGGCTAGACATGCCGAAATTCTCTCCTGCGCAACGCCTCGACGAGCACCAGCGCATGCGCATCCCCTCCCCCTCTCTCTCCTCTCCTACGCTGCCCCCCTCTCGCACGCCTGCCGACCGCGTTCCCCGCTCGCCCTGTAAGAATTAACGGCCAGGCTAGAGGGAAGACAAGACGCGCGTAGCTTTCCTCTTGGCGTTCCACGACGCGAGGTCGGTAGCATGCCCAAAGAACGCCAGCGGAACGCGATCGTGCAAGTGCTCCGGCCTCCCATCGACTCATGGTCCCCTTTAGCGGGAAATGGTATAATTTTTTTTATTTTATTTAGTACACACTGCCAATCCTTTTCGGAATTATTGCAGGAAGGACACGAACTATAAATATATGAAGCAAAAGACAGAGGAAGAAATCATGCAAAATACCATAACTGTTTTTTTTTTCCCTTTTTTGTGCGTGAATGGTAATGTAAAGATGAATACGAAAATTCACATGTGTGAAACATATGTACACAACTGTGATATCTAACTGTATAATGCTGACACATAATATCGTATCAATATAATTGCGATTATACAATCATAGTCACACAGAGGTACGTAAGCTTTGCGAAAAAAAAAAGAAAGCATACATTCTAGTGAAAGGTTGGGGAATGTGGGTAGCAGGATGAATACTAACAGTAATATACATCACTAAAGAAAGGTGCGAAATATTTGTAGTTTTAAGTTTGTGCATCATGTAAGTAATTTTCAAGTAGTGACAGAAAGGTAGTTAGGGAGGAGGTATTGGTAATAGTGGAAGGTAAGTCGTTCCACTGTCGTAAGGCTAGCGGCAAGAAAGAGTATTTAAAACAATTTGTATGAAAGCGATATTCATTTAAGGTGTATGAGTGCTTTAGTCGAGTTATTCTTGTGTCTGAAATAGAGATGTACTTAGAACTATTTAACATTTAACTTGTTATGAAATAATTCATGAAGCAGTTTCAATCGGGCGAGCGCAGCGCGGTTTAACGTCCCAAAACCACAATATGATTACGAGACACGTCGTAGTGGAGGGCTCCGGAAATTTCGACCGCCTGGGTTCTTTAACGTGCACCTAAATCTAAGTACATGAGCCTCAAACATTTTCGCCTGCATCGAAAATGCAGCCGCCGCGGCCGGGACAGTTATTTAATGTTGTCATCAAGGATGCACAGCTGCTCAGTGTTCTCCTCGGAGCAGCGTCAACGTATGGACGTCACAATTTCTCCTGACAATGAAAACAGCCGCTTACTGTAATAGACACACTAGTGCTGATGTGTTAATCGCGTCATCATAGTTTAATCCTTTAGGCTTGCTTTCTCAATTGGGAGGCGTAATGACATCTGACCGCACGACTTCATTGCAGGTGCTTCATCTTCGGATAACCCAGAATATTGCTGGCTTTGCTTATTTTTAAACATTTCTTCTAAATTTTGCAATGGCTCCCCACTGGTTTCAGTGGTTTATTTCAGTATAATATCCGCACTCTATTGAAGGAACGTGCTCCGTCTCATATATAACGACATGCTCTTGCCATTACTCTTCAATAGTTGCACAACTTTTGCAAAAGCACAATGAGGGGGGGGGGGGATGCCCATTGAAACTGCTTTGTCTACTTGTGCACCAAATCTAGGGGAATTCAGCACAGGCATGTCGTTCCTTGTGCTGCTTTCAATAGTAGTTCCGTAATTTTGTGGTCTTCGAATATACGGAATAGGAAAGTGCCTTTCGAAACTAATCGAATATTCAAAGTTTCGCGTATTCGTACGCTCCTACTTAAAGTATGGTTTTTGAGAAAAAAAAAGCAAACTTATTGAATAGTTGGACGCGGTGCACGCCTTTAAAGGTTACTTGTTCCTCTTTAAAACCTCCTGTTTTAAAGGTAAAATAGTGCCAATCATTACACAGTCAAGAAAAATTTGATTATTGACTTCTAGCTGTTTCGTTACGAATTGTAGCCAGTGCTTCTGAAGGTGTATCCACTTTAAGGTGGTAGGCCACCTTCAAAAGTCGAATTTTTTTCACGAGGTCGATCTTTATTTTTTTATTTTTTTGTGCACGCCCAAACATTCAAAAATATGTCGCAATTAAAATTATCCTGCTATCATCATTAGTTTGCAAGTTACAGCAAGTTCTCCATACCCCATGCACGTATAGGAAAGCCGAAACCACATTGTGTTTGTTTCGAAAGTAAGTCTTGTTTCCTCTATATTAATGATGTTCAAAATACTTTATAAATTTTATTGTGACTGTTACATAAGAGGATGTCATTAAATATAACTTTGGGTTTCTAATTGTTTTTAAATCTCTAAAAGCGGGCACAGGGGAGACGCACACCTCTTGCAAGCTCTGAAATCTTTGTTTGCGTTTTTCTTAAAATAAGAATTTGATCCAAGTCATGTGACGCCAACTTTCATAACCTTTTTCTCAGTGCGTACTTCGAACTGAAATTTTGTATAATAGTTTACAACATCTATATCTGTGCAATGAACTAGAAAAAAGAAATTGATAGAATATTTTAAATTCACAGCTAATTTTGCAAACAGGTTCAGTCTAAATTGGCTCTTTTCTCTCGTCTTTTATGTTTTTTTAACATTACTTCCTTGGTATTTGCTGCATAATATTTATCCTAGTTCATTGCATAGCTCCAAGCTTTAGTTACTCAAATGCCAAAGCTTTACAGAATTAAGCCACCCTTTAGTTACTTATCACGGCTGGCGTTACTGCCACTTTTAAGCCCATTTTAAATGCGAAGCATTTCTTAGCGAACCTTTGGCAATTTGAGCGTTTCTATCTACGTATCTATCTATCTATCTATCTATCTATCTAGCCGCCTACGTCTGGGTGTTCTCATGATCGCCCCCGTAGCTTTATGTAGACCAATATTGGCATGGGAGGGTAACAGGATTTGACGAGTATGACTGTAGGGTCATGACATGAATAACGTGAAAATGCTGCCGAGTACATCGTCAAACCCTTTCCTCCAGACACGTGTGGCACATAACCGTTTACCATGGGCAGCGGTGTACGGGTATGCGCCGCAGGTGATTGACAGTTTATATCTACCCAGGAACGGCGAGAACAGACCTTGGTAACCTAAATGCGAGAGCGTTAAGAAAAAGCGACATCGACAGCGTTGACGCCGACGAATGGAAAGAATGAAAATTAGGATCCCAGCAGGAATCGAACCCAAGTATTCTGCGTGGCAATCAGGTATTCTACCACAGAGCCACGCCAGGTCTACAAACTGCTTTGGAAAAACAGCCTATGCAGGCGTAATGGCGGTGCAACGTATATTGTGGTTGTGGTGCTGGGTATCTAATTTTGGAGAAAGCGATAAACACTACATGATACTCCTACGATACAGGCGTCGTATCAGATTAACGTCCGTGGTTCCAGTGTTGGCTCCGCTTTTATAGCAGTCTAATAAACATTGCATTTGCATTCCTATGATTCAGCAAGCTATATTGAAGCATTGCTCGACCCCGGAGGAATACATTAACGAAAGTTACGTATGATATTCACATCATCGTACCGTAAAGTGCACTTAGTCCACAAGAACGACGCAGTGTCCTCTTCATTTCTTACGAGGCTGGCGATGGCCTTATGCTGACCGAGAATGATGCCAGATTGATTGACAGCCGCTTTGTAGACTAGGCTACGTAGGCCACATACGCCGAGGTAGTCTACGAATACGACAAGCGCCATCCACTGATGTTTGTCTGCGTAGCACTATCCAGGCCTACCAGCCTCGACGGCCTATATCAACACACAATTTGTCCACGAAATGAACGAGGCATTCACAATTTCCAACAGCTGTACTATACGTCATACTTCACTACACATGGACCCCTCGTCACTGCTATCACAACCGGATCCGATAACAAGTCATGACCAGCTGCTGGTGCTCACTGATCACGGTGATGTTGACCTTGTTCAAGAAGTGTCAAGAACCTCCTCCCCACATGCACACGGGTTCGTGAAAAGTGCGTGCGTTCTCTATCATAAGGGGCAAGTATAAGCACTACATATCAGCTTACCGCTTCTGGTGTTGGTAATACCCACGTTGCTGTTGGCAGCGTTACCCAAATGTAAACAACTGGTTATATAACACATATTCGGCTCTTCAACATATATGTGTGCGTATAAAATTTACAAAACTCTTTACGGTCATTTTGTAACGTTTCGCTTACTAAAAAAATGCAACAAAGTCACCTTCCCGCCGCATGCTTCGCATAACATCGACTGCCACGGTACGTGGGATCTGCCGAATTTTTTGACTAAGATCACTTCCCAAAAAATAAATAATCAATATTTTGCACTATGAATGGCTGGGTAAGTTAAATAAGACATGCTTGTTTTTAAAGGGCCCCTCACCAGGCCACATAGCAAATGTTAGTTAGACGCTGGAAGTTGTTGTGTGCCGAATGAAGAGCAGTATGCCGCAAGAATTTTTCAAATCGGTTCATTACGAGCTGAGAAAAACAATAATTTGTAGCGGCGCGAAACCGTGATGCGAGGAGGCGAGTTTCAAACCCTTGCCACTCGCCCCGTGTAGCCTTCGCAAGCCAAATCCCTTCCCTGCCCTCTTCACTTGACACATACGCATGAACACGTCATACGCATGCATGGTCACGTGCGCATGACGTGCCCGAGCCAGCCCGAGCACGCGAGCGGCGTCGCACGGCCGCTACCTTTGTTTTTATGTAGCGGCCGTGGGCGTTTTGTCGGCGTTCTCTGTGGTGCACTGCCTGTTTCTGCGGGACGAGCATGAAAGTTGAGACATTTGTACGGGCACGAGAGTGGTGGTATCATGAGCCAGTGCCGCATTAACGTTTACTTAGACGCGGTAGAATAAATGAGCATAATGAGTGCTCGAACGCGCCAGAACATTACTTTCGTTTCCAGGGCTGGCGTCTGCTCGATGCGCTAACCGCGGGTGCACGAACGCATGGGAAAGGGAGGCACATTAGCCCCGCATCTCGCTGCAATTCACGAAAAAGAAAATGAAAAAGACGCACAAATTCCCTTTGAGTGTCTCATTATTTCTCTCAAGTTTTATTAATCTGTTCAAGCAACAAATTACAGATACTACACATGTCGTGTCAAATAATTATCGCAGTGTCACGTGCTACTGTTGGCGACGTCAGAGCACAGTCGTCTACGTAGAGGAGCGGCGTCACAGCACTACCATCTACGTAGGGCCATTTTCTCATGTACGTCATCCCCTCATTCTCTAAAGCGCGCGCCCGCGAGAGGAAGGGCAAGCAGCGTTCACCTTGAAATTTGACCCATTTCCGCGGCGCGTAGCGTTGCAAATTTTGGCAGACGTGATCGTGAACGCTCAGTTTATGCATTGCGCTCGTTAGCTCAAAATTGTCAAACCTGGTGAGGGGCCCTTTAAGAAAAAATTATTTCAACGCTGGCTGCTCCTAAAAAAATTTTTTTTTTACTGGGCTACCACCCAAAGTAAAACTTTGAGCGCAAATAGACGACGCAGGACCAAAAAAGAGAAACACACACCACAAGCGCTCAAGTCTGAATGAGCGCTTGTGGTGTGCGTTGCTCTTTTTTTGGTCCTGCGTCGTCTATTTGCGCTCGAAGTCTTACTTAATCATGAGATACCAACTAGCCCACCTAGCTATATTGTTACAGAGCGTATCCACTTTACGCGAATTCTCAGGGCGGCACTAGTTTCGAAGCATTCATTGCTAGGTCTGCAACGAAACACGGGGCAGTTCTACTTACTTTTGTACTTTAGTGGGTAAAACAGAATATCGTAACAAAAGCAACTAGGACAACACCGCTTGCTCATCGCACGTTTCACGGCACATATCTCAACATCCACGGCGCTCTTCGATTCATTTCCAAGTAGGCATGCCATATAAGCTCGCCACTACAATTAGATAAACACTATATGGACGGCGTCTCACAGAGGAGGTAGGGTCGAGCATAGCTGCTTCGCATAAAAAAACAAACAAAAAATCATCGGTTGGCATGTTGTAGAATCGCACATAAAGAATACGAAAACGAGCGCAGAAGCTGTTGCAGTTGTGACGTGTGTGCCAATTCGCTACAGCTCAGCTCTCAGAGGAGCAATCTTTAGTCACATATGGACACAAGAGCAATGGCTTAAGGTGGTAGGCCACTAAAAATGTTTTTTTAGGAACAGCCAGCGCTGAAATAACTTTTTCTTCAAAACAAGCATGTCTTATTTAACTTACCCAGCCGTTTATAGTGCAAAATATTGACAATTTATTTTTTGGAGGTGATCTTTGTAAAAAATTGCCTTAAAAATGGTAGTCACGCCAGCTGTGACAAGTGGCGAATGGGTGGCTTAATTAAGTAAAGCTTTGGCATGTGCGTAACTAAAGGTTGGAGCTATGCAATGAACTAGGATAAATATGATGCAGTAAATATCAGGGAAATAATGTTAAACAAACAAAAAAAAAGACAGGGAAAAAGAGCCAATTTCGACTGAACATGTTTGCAAAACTAGCTGAAAATTTAAAAATAATACATCAATTTCTTTTATTCTAGTTCATTGCAGAGGTTTATACGTTGTAAACTACTATACAAAATTTAACGCAAACAATAATTTCAGAGCTTGCAAGAGATGTGAGTCCCCCCTGTGCCCGTTTTTAGACATTTAAAAACAATTAGAAACACACAGGTATATTTAATGACATCCTCTTGTGTAAGAGTCTCAATAAAATTTATAAAGTATTTTAAATATCACTAATATACAAGAAACAACACTTTCGAAAAAACACAATGTGGTTTAGGCTTCGCTATACGTGCATGGGGTATGGAAAACTTGCTGTAACTTGCAAACTAATGACGATAGGAGGATAATGTTTGTTGCAACATATTTTTGTATGTTTGGGAGTGACCAAAAATAAAAAAATAAAAATCGACCTCGTGAAAGAAAATTCGACTTTTGAAGGTGGCCTACCACCTTAAGACGAGTACGTATTTAAATGTTCCGCGTACTATGCCGGGCGTATCAAAACGCGGGGCATTCCGAAACCAGAGCAATACGTCAGACATACTTTCATTTATGTATACCAGGTGGGCCTGCCGTATATGCAATACTAGGGAGCCTACATGACCGCTCCCTATGCAATACCCCTGAACGTTGTTAAGCCGACGCACAATAAATATTTTGCCAGGCCACCTCCCACCCCCTTCCTGTCATTAGCTTAGAGCAAAGAAGAAACTGAAATCCCATGAGGTGTAAATAAATAGAGTGTTTGACAATTGGGGACACAGTAAATTTGCGAGCCACCAGGGCGCATGTGCAGAATCGAAGGCACTCTTGAGCTCTTGCGCTCGCGTTGACCCAAGACCCAAAAATGGAATACTAGCGTCGGTCCCCCACGGCGTTTTGGGTCGCCAGCGAGATGACGCAGACGCAGCGCGGGCTACGAATTTTAATTTCGCCACATGTGGCACCCCGTGCGTTTGACCAAACGCAGCTTGCGTTTTACCCCATTATCAAACTCTGCTGACCCTCCGAACGCAAGTGCAGCATACCCAACGCAGCTTGGGGACCCAAGACGCTGGACCCCCAAGATGCGTTGGGCAGCCTGCTCTTCCGTTCGGATGATCAGCAGAGTTTGAGAATTGGGCCAACGCAAGCTGCGTTGGGTCAAGCGCACGGAGCGCCATGCGTGACGAAATATAAAATCATGCGAGACGCGGGCCTTACTGCGCCGTGGCCCGCGCGACGTCTGTGTCTTCTCGCAGGTGACCTAAGACGCCTTGGGGCCCCACGCTAGTTTTCAATTTTTGCATCTCGGGTCAAGGCGAGCGCAAGAGCACAAGAGTGGCTTGGGTTCTGCGCATGCGTCCTGGCGGCTCGCAAGCTTCTTGGGTCCCCAAGCTTCTTGGATCCCCAAGCTCCTTGGGGCCCCAATTCTCAAACTCTCTATTAACTGCAATAACATTGAACACGCAGTCTCGCATTCGGCTCCGGCGCGACCTGTTCTACGAAGGCTCGTTGCCCGACGACCAACGGCAACCGACGGCAGCATTCTTCTCGGCCGACAGCTCGCTGCTCGAGGGAACAGAGCGCCGCTCGCAGATCGTCACACTCGTCGACAATCGCAACATAATTGCTAGGTGAGCCACCACAAGGAGCACCTAAGGATTGGAAACGACATATTCGCAATTAGGACATGTTCTCTCACTGCATTGTTTGTCATAGCGCTTGAAAGGTGAGGTCGCCATGCTTATAAGCTACTGTAGCATGTTGAATGTTGTTACCTTCCCGACGATTAAGCAAGGAGTGCCCTTAAAAAAGAAAAAAAAAATGTTGCAGTGGCTTAGCTCGGCTGTGCCAGGATAACGTAGCGTTATCAAATATTCAGCTGATTGTTCTTAGCTTTCCTGATTAACTAGGATTAGCTTGATTATCATGCTTACTGCTGCTCCAATGACACACACATGGTATACATATGTGGCACATGTATAATTATTTTGCCAGGCAACTAATTCGGGATCCGATGAGTTGAGCCTCTCCGCTCTTCTGCGCCGTTGAGTAGCATTCGCGCTCTTCTTCTCCATGGCTAAACCACACTGGCAAACGCCAGTCAGAGGCGCTATCAGGCAAACAACTTTGTAGAGAGAAAAACTTAAAAAAGAAACGCTGAAGAGGTTAATCATAAATTGTCCGGAAAAAGTCATAGTTTCACCGCAAGGGCGAAGCAATGAATGCGATAGCAACAAATTCTAGTGTTATACGAAGTGAGGCTGGCAGCTAACTGTTTTGTATCCGATCTCGCGTAACTACAAAACGCTGGTGTAAGAGAATACGGCCGCTCCAGGGAGAGATGCTCTCCGCATAGTTACTTCGCGTTGAGAGCGCAGCACATGGAAGGGTATACGAGCCGCCCGCTGTGATGGCTGTCGAGATAGCGCGCGCGCCAACGATCGCGACCGCGCGTGCTTAGATTCAAAGTTCAAAGTTGCTGCTCGCGCGACACCCCCTCCCCCCTGACATCTTTTCATGCTTGTTAAATACGGGCGGGACTTTTCCTGTCTGCTTCGATGGCAGGCCTCCCGAGCGGGGTGATGTTAGCGAGTTTTAGTATAGCGGATAACAACAAACGCAAGGATTTAGCGTTAGCGTTAGCGTTAGCGTTGCGTGCTCCTAACTGCGCATGAGCAGAACGTAAACGTAGCCCGACCTCTTACGTACGAACGCTATTTCTGGAATATAGCGTTCAACGCTAACGCACGCAAGAGATCCCGTACGTAGGGCAAGATGGCGGTGCCTGTTGAAGCGAGAGCCGTCCACTTCGAATCTTTGTAGCCGTCGTCCTGCATTACTAAACTTATTCATTCCCTAATAATGTTCGTATTTGATTTCGATTTGAGTAATGAGGCTTCGCCAACCGTGCACCGCCGATAAAATAGCTCCGTTTTTCAGATACAAAGTGGATTTGCGCTGCAGAAGGCTTAGCAAGATTTGTTTGCAAGGTTCGCTCATGTTTTCTGTAGCAGCGCAGAGATGGCGACGCTGTCTTTAGTCACCTCTTTCCAAGATACAGCCACAAGTCAAGCACATACATGTCCGGCATCGCTTCCCTTCATGCCTTTCGCGGCAGTGCATGAATGTGACGCGTGATGCGTCCCAGCTTAAAAAGGCCAGGTAATAGGGGTCTTGAAGAATTCTCGAACGCGGCTTGTCGACAGAAACTATAGTGCCTAGAATACCAACGTGTCAGAACTCAGCACTTCTGCAAACGCGACATGGAGACGCAACAGTGGTGACTTTGGATCAGCTCGACTTGGTGGGGCTTTTGTGGATTCTACAGTCCATTTAGTGTTTTTATGTCTAGATGGCGCCATATGTGCTTGAGTTAGCGTCAGCGGGAATGCCTTCCGCTGTACTAAAAGACCACCAGTTGACACGCAGCGCGTTCCGTTTTAGCGTTAGCGTTTAGACACACGCTAACGCTAACGTAAGCGTTTCCCGCTATACTAAAACTCGCTGTTATCGCATGTACCATCCGAGCGACGGAAATGGGCCGGCTCATTTGATCTTTGCTTCGGCCGCGTTCATCGCCCCCGCTCGCGCGCTTTTACCCGCAGAACATACGATGCGCGGGGGGATATCTTATCAATTTGGACTTCATACGGGACATGACGGCGACGGCGATGGCAAAACCCCGTCGAGACTGTCCATGTAAATGCTATCGCAGTAAAGCTGGGTACAGACAGCGCTTTGCGTTTTGAGGACTATGTGACCTGTGACTCTCGTGTTGAGACATGCGCCACTCTGTCTCAAGAAGAGATTGTAGGGAGCGTCCTACCTCAGGAAGAATATGAGGAGGAAGAAATAATCCTTGTAGAGGAAGCGCCAAGAATTTCAGCTAAAGGAGTACTGATGCACTTCGAAAAAGTGAAATCCTCCTCTACCCAGCAGAGTGTTCTGCCGGAGGAGGTTTATGAGAGCGGTGGACACAGTGACTCAATTCATGACCACTGCAGTCTTAGGTGCACAAGGGCAGCAAAAGACTGCTGCGTTCTTCAAAACATGCTAAATAGGCAGATCATCATCATCATCATCATCAGCCTGTCTACGCCCACTGCAGGGCAAAGGCCTCTCCTATGTTCCGCCAATCAACCCGGTCCTGTGCTTTCTGCTGCCACGTTATACCTACAAACTTCTTAATCTCATCTACCCACCTAATTTTCTGTCTCCCCCTCACGCGTTTACCATCTCTTGGAATCCAGTCAGTTACCCTTAACGACCACCGGTTATCCTGCCGACGTGCTACGTGCCCGGCCCATATCCATTTCTTCTTCTTGATTTCAACTATGATGTCCTTAACCCCCGTTTTTTCCCTGACCCACTCTGCTCTCTTCCTGTCTCTTAAGGTTACACCTATCATTTTCCTTTCCATCGCTCGCTGCGTCGTCCTCAATTTAAGTTGAACCCTCTTTGTAAGTCTCCAGGTTTCTGCTCCGTAGGTAAGTACCGGTAAGATGCAGCTGTTATATACCTTCCTCTTGAGAGATAGTGGTAGACTACCATTCATGATTTGATAATGCTTGCCGAATGAGCCCCATCCCATCCTTATTCTTCTAGTTATTTCACTCTTGAAAGACGGTGGAGAGATTATGTTAGAAAAACTGGCCACCCTGTATACGAAGTGTCTCTCGACGGGGAGAATACCAGAATCTTGGAAGAATGCCAACATTACCTTGATCCATAAGAAAGGGGATGTCAAGGACCTGAAAAATTACAGGCCCATAAGCTTACTGTCCGTTGTCTACAAGCTATTTACAAAAGTAATTGCTAACAGAATTAATACGACATTAGAGTTAAATCAACCAAGGGACCAGGCAGGATTTCGTACAGGCTTCTCAACAATAGACCATATTCATACTATCAATCAGGTGATAGAGAAATGCGCGGAATACAACCAACCCCTATACATAGCCTTCGTCGATTACGAGAAGGCATTTGACTCGGTGGAGACATCAGCAGTCATGCAGGCACTGCGGAATCAGGGCATCGACGAAGCCTACATAAACATAATGGAAGAAATCTACAGCGGCTCCACGGCCACCATAGTCCTCCATAAAGAAAGCGAGAGAATCCCAATAAAGAAGGGCGTACGGCAGGGAGACACGATCTCTCCAATGTTATTCACCGCGTGTTTACAGGAGGTTTTCAGGGCCCTAGATTGGGAAGAATTAGGGATAAGAGTTAATGGAGAGTATCTCAGTAACCTGCGATTCGCTGATGACATTGCATTGATGACTAACGCGGGAGACGAATTACAGCTCATGATTACTGAACTGGATACGGAAAGTAGAAGAGTAGGTCTGAAAATTAATATGCATAAAACTAAAGTAATGTGGAACAATCTTGGCAGAGAACAGCGCTCTGCGATAGGTGGAGAGACACTGGAAGTTGTAAAGGAGTACGTCTACTTAGGACAGGTAGTAACCACGGAGCCGAACCATGAGAATAGGCAGATATTCACATTCAAATGATCACAATCGAAAGTAAAAGAGTTCACAATTCATCCCAGGAACTCATGTTTTCTTTAGCTCCTGATAAAAAGTTCCGACATAGCTATTTGAATTCAGCGAAGTGTCACTTTAACTAACTTTTTCCTGGGGTCCCTTGAAGTTCGTTCGAGTGAAGCTTTACTGTATATGTTTCTGTGGAGCGGCTGTTACGCTCTTTGACGATTAGGCCTAGTCCCGTAAGATTCCTTGCGGCGATATGCGCGCTTCGTCTTGCGTGCGGAGTGCTCTCGCAACTGCCTTTCTTCTATACGCGATACGCAGCGCCTATAGGGGGGCAAGCCGCGTAGCGGCGGCCGTTGAAACCGTTGGCGGGTCGCGTAGCAGACGCCTCCTTTCACTGCAAGCGTGACAGAAGTGCGTGCGTGCGATTTTCCGCTTCTGGGCCTCCCAAATAATTACTTTTGCGGCGATAGTGTGCGCAAAGGAGCCGCACTTTATAATAGTGGACATGTGTCCGATGTCACAGCTGTGTTGGACGACAATGTCACCATACGCGCCAAGTGTTTGCCACAGACTAGCGTCAACAAGCTTCCCTACGAAGTGGAGCTCATCGTAAGTACACCGCTTTCTTTATAATGTCCTGATCACTAATGCCTGCATGCGTTGACGCATGAACCAACGTTTTTTTCTCGACACAGCTTCGTTTAAGTGCCATGTGTTTATATAGTAGATTTTGAGGGAGCGCTGTCGCACCGGCGCATGGATTTCACGGGTGCGGCCATGCACGCGAAGGGTCAGCGTTGGTAAAACTTTGAAACCAGCACGATAAACTTGTGAAAAAATGTCTCGGCAGCTTGCGCTAGTGGCGCGGGACTGAGTCACTGCGGAGCTGGTGGTCACCTAGCTTGTCATAGCAGCTTGGTTACGTATTCGCTGGGTGTGTTCAGATAAGAACGTCGGTGCATGTCCGTCGACCCCCTGTAATTTCGCTGAAAAAAATGTATTTTGTTGTCATAAGTAAAAGCAAGCTATCTCTTATTATTTCGACCTTTCTTAAGCGAATTGAGCTGTTTCTTGTTTATGCTCTTTCTTTCTCGTTTTCTTTTTTTTTAGGGAGCGGGCGAGCGCGGTTGGGATGCAGAAGCGCCGCTTGTGCCGCCACGCAGCGTCTGCGTTATCACGTTACCGACGTGCCAATGGGATCCTCTCGGTGGATCCTATCAAGCCACCCCCTTTGTGAGCCGTACGCAGGCACCGGTGATCATATTCCATTGCCATCATTAGCTAGAATCAGGGGCGTAGCCAAGGGCGGGGGGGGGGGGGGGTTGGGGATTCAACCTCCCCCGCCGAAATTTTTCTGTTTTGCTTGCGTACATATACACGCACACATACAAACGCACGCACGAACATACATAAAGTATGGTTAAACTCCCCCCCTCCCCCCTCCCCCGAAAAAAATTTCTGGCTACGCCCCTGGGTAGCATGCAGCCGATTTCGTGCAGCACACGTGTGATTCCACGGCGCTTTTGTAAAGGAGCCGTCACCTGCCCCGCATTCTCTGGCATTGCGCTTCGCGCCATTCGTTTTAGGGGCGAAGCTCCTTATAGCGGCTCCCGTTCGTCCCGTAGTAGTGTGTAACCAGTCTTAAAAACGGAGGGGGCGTGCACACATGAAGGCTCCTTCTAAAGACAATGCGCTGCGACAGTACGTGATATGCATCGCCCTCTCATCTCCTACGCTTCCCCCTCTTTCTCCTCTTCTACGGTTCCCCCCCCCCCCCCCCCATTTTGCCTCGCGGCGCAGCGGTGCCGACGCAGGCAGCGTCGCGAGGCAGCGTCTTGATTGAAAAAAATCACAGCATATCCACGGAGTGAATGATGATGAGTGGGCGAAGCTGCGGAGGTTCATCGGTAAACCGTGAATCTTCCGTGAATTCTGCCCAGTACATCATCACCGACGTGAGAGCGGCCGCGTTTATACTAAAGGTTCGATGAGAGTTATGACAACTTGCAGCTCACTTTTATTTTACACGTACGCTGTCAATTTTCATTGTTTAATCACTCACAGGAGAAATCGCACACACGCACTACCTTGGAGGTCAAAATCCAGTGCCTATATATACGGGGTGGTCAGTGAACGGTTGTGCAGCGCGAGTGGTCGGTTTTTAGGGGCGAAGCTCCTTAAGGCGGCACCCGTTCGTCCCTCGTAGTCGTAGTAGTCGTAGTGCGTAACCAGTCTTACGCTTTGACCTCCAAGGTGGTGCCGGTGGGAGATTTTTCCTGTGCGTTGTTGAACAATAAAAAATTGGCAGCGTGCGCGTTAACTAAAAGCCGAATTCTGTCTCTCATTCCCCATTAGCAGCCATTGGCATGTTCCAGTAGGAAACGTTAGTATTTTATTTTATTTATTTATTTATTTTTATTTATTTATATTTATTTATATTTATTTATATAAATAAATAAATAAATAAATAAAACGTTAGTAGAAGTAGAAGTGTAAGTGTTAGCTAAAAGCCGACTTCTTCTGTCTCTCATTCCCATTAGCAGCCATTGTTTACCTCCGAGGCAGTGCCTGGTGAGATTTCTCCTGTGCGTGATTAAACAATAAAAATATTGTTCAAAACGCCGTTGATTGATGAAATAAACCAACGAAAGACGCCAGATGTTTTGTAAAAGCAAAACGAAAGAACGCCACATGTTTCTAAAGCAAAACGAAAAGACGCCAGCTGCTTAACGAAAGACGCCAGATGTTTTCTAAAGCAATGGTTTTCTAAACGATGCAAATTCACAGCGTACATGTAAAATTAAAGTGAGCTGCAAGTCGTCATAACTCATCGAACCTTTAGTATAAACGCGCCCGATCTCACGTCGGTGATGATGTACTGGGCAGAATTCACGGAAGATTCACGGTTTACCGATGAACCTCCGCAGCTTCGCCCACTCATCATCATTCACTCCGTGGATATAATGTGATTTTTTCAATCAAGAAGCTGCCGCGATGCTGCCTCGCGACGCTGCCTCCGTCGGCGCCGCTGCGCCGCGAGGCAAAATAGGGGGGGGGGGGGAACCGTAGGAGAGGAGAAAGAGGGGGAAGCGTAGGAGAGGAGAGGGCGATACATATCACGTACTGTCGCAGCGCATTGTCTTTAGGGAGCCTTCATGTGTGCACGCCCCCTCCGTTTTTAAGACTGGTTACACACTACGACGGGACGAACGGGTGCCGCTATAAGGAGTTTGTGCCATAGGAGTCCCGGAATAGGGACCCTCCCCGTTTTCTTTAAATTTTAATAAAGGAATGTTTTCATCATCATCGCCCCTAAAAACCGACCGCTCGCGCTGCACAACCGTTCACTGACCACCCCTTATATATAGGCACTGGATTTTGACCTCCAAGGTAGTGCGTGTGTGCGATTTCTCCTGTGCGTGATTAAACAATGAAAATTCACAGCGTACATGTAAAATTAAAGTGAGCTTCAAGCCGTCATAACTCTCATCGAACCTTTAGTATAAACGCGCCCGGTCTCACGTCGGTGATGATGTACTGGGCAGAATTCACGGAAGATTCACGGTTTACCGATGAACCTCCACAGCTTCGCCCACTCATCATCATTCACTCCGTGGATATGCTGTGATTTTTTTCAAGAGAGCCTAGGCATCGCGTCTTATCAGTAATAACAACCTCATGTGCATTATAGCGTCTACAATGCAGGCGAGGCGACCAAGTGTAAACGTAGTAGCGTTCACTGAAGACGTAGCGACATAAATGGAGAAATAAAAACACGGTAATCCTTCTAACACAGTCGTAAACAAAGCGCGATTGCTTACTTTCTACGTCGTACAGCAGCAATCCTCCGCCACCGTCGCTCTCGCTCATGAAATAGCACCGTAAACCTGTAGAAGTGCGTTCCTGGCGATTTTTTCTGTGTGTGTGCGCAGCCGGCAACGCAGCAGTTATTTTAGGGACGAAGCTCCTTATAGCGGCACCCTCTCGTCCCCGTCGTAGTAGTGTGTAACCAGTCTTAAAAACGGAGGGGTCGCGCACACATGAAGGCTCCCTAAAGACTATGCGCTGCGACAGTACGTGATATGTATCGCACTCTCCTCTTCTACGCTTCCCCCTCTTTCTCCTCTCCTACGGCCCCCCCACCCCCTATCTTGCCTCGCGGCGCAGCGGCGCCGACGCAGGCAGCGTCGGGAGGCAGCGTCGCGGCAGCGTATTGATTGAAAAAACCGACCGCTCGCGCTGCACAACCGTTCACTGACCACCCCTTATATATAGGCACTAAATTTTGACCTCCAAGGTAGTGCGTGTGTGCGATTTCTCCTGTGCGTGATTAAACAACGAAAATTCACAGCGTACGTGTAAAATTAAAGTGAGCTGCAAGTCATCATAACTCTCATCGAACCTTTAGTATAAACGCGCCCGATCTCACGTCGGTGATGATGTACTGGGCAGAATTCACGGAAGATTCACGGTTTACCGATGAACCTCCGCAGCTTCGCCCACTCATCATCATTCACTCCGTGGATATGCTGTGATTTTTTTCGACATCGCTGAGGCCCGACAGAGTCGTTAAATCACGATGAAAACACATCCATCCGTGCACTCGCCTAGACGCTTGCGGGAACACTGCTCGCCGGGACCCATCAGCGCTTCCGAGCCGTGGCGGCAGATGGCGTCGTCGGCGCTTTGCGCATCGCCTATATCGGAGAGATGGACGCGGCCACCTTGATATGCGATTACTTTTCTTTGGACTTACGGATTCCGAATAAACCACAGACTTCTGTCATTTTTGAATGTAAGTTGCTTTCTTTGCATTGCAGTCTGTATTCGAGAACTATGAAAATATGAACGAAAAAATGTGTTGCGTTGCATCACGGGTTGCATGTGCGACATGTTTCAGGAGTACGTGAGTGCGTAATTCATGCATAATACATGATTAAACTGTGCAAACATAAATGCGGCCTATAGTTTCCGTTCATGTTCGAACGCACATGAACGCAACTATTTTTATTACTTCACCTGATTTTAGTAAACTGACCGCGCATATGATTTTCATTGGTCGCTTGATGGGTTTGAAGATATAAATTAGCGGAAGCTGCACGTGCCACGTACGAAATTCGGAGAAGTTATGCATGACTCATGTGCTTTCTCGTGTCACTGCAACACATTTGTGGAAAACAGAATGTTCATTGCGACAGTGTACTAGTTCATCGTTTCTTGCACAGTACTATATGCATGTAACGAGAGCTTGGGTGCGTTTCTATGAGTTTCGAATTCATGAGGGCATAATAGTAATGTATATTACCAAATTCTCTTTTCTCCAATTATTTGCAGATGGTACTCAGCCTACATGTTTAGAAACAAGCTCTACACCAACTAAATTGTGACTTCTCTATTGATGGGGTTATTTGCTGTTTTTCGTAGGAATAAAGCTAGATTCAAAAGATTTGAGTTCCACTCTTTTTCTGGGGGATGTTAAAGAGAACAAGAGGTAATAAAAGTTATTAAAGCAGTTGTGGACTTCTGCTAGTGTCTGTGTGTGTTGGCAACCTCAGCAAGTCGCACCGGGGGTGAGCCGTTTCGGCGAATAATCGTTGCGCCTTCTAATTTGTGGACGATGCTATGTGTCATTCGTTAGGAGGTACTCACGTGACGTCATCCGCAAGTGGCGCTAGCGAGGCGGGCGCCATACCCATGCTCACCAATGTACCTCATTTTAGGCTGTGCAATATTTCTTCTGGTAATTGTTTGTACATGCGCTTTGCTGCCATTATATGTGTAACTTGGGCCTTTATTTAGGCATTTCTCACTTAAATAAGTAGATGATTTTAACCTTTGCCATTGTTATTTTGTGCAGTGTTCGAAACGAAGTTTCCATTGTCACTATTTATAAGCTTGTTCATAGGGAACTGATACCTGCATCACAATTGCCGCCTTTGTTCTGTGTTTTGTTTCATTACTCAGTTTTGAAATACTGTTCTACCAAATTGGAATATATTATGGGAGCACCGTTTGTGCAACTGATTTCTTGTGGGTTGTCACTTTTGCGCATTTAGTGCGTGTGAACAAGCAGCTTTGCACGAACATTTCAGATAAACCTTTGTAGCCAGTGATCTTCAACACAAGTTTATGCTTTCTTGTTACTCGAGTCGTACCACTTTTATAGAATGCGTCTTCTCTTTGTACACGAGTTTCTTACAATATGTATAAATCCAGGCAGCCAAGTTGTTCTCCACACATCCTCTCCCTGCTGTGAACAGTGGTCCCACGAGATTTGCGTGTTTTTCATGGCCGTTCTTGTAATTTCACTCGTGATATCACAAAAATATTGCCGCTGTAGTCGTGCCTTCCGCATCATTCAAGGGCGAATAACCTGCCGGCAGCCGTTCGTTCTCCTGACCCGAATGTATACCAGAAAGAGAGTGCATATTCTGAAGAGGAGATCGAGAAAACTAGAAACGTGGGAAAGAGAAACAAGGTTAGTAAGGAGAGGGGGCATAAAAAAAGAAAATGGACATTACAATCCGGATTGTAGAAGGATCCCATTCCTACTTTTCAAGGTTTGCGGTGGTCGTTGAATATCCCCCTAAAGAAGATATTTCTTGGACGTTCTTAAAGTAGGATTGTAGAACTTTTTGAAATTGCATACCGGCCGGACATTAGCGGAGAAATACGACCGATAGAGTCGGATAAACGGATTTTTAAAACTCGTTGGAAGACGTTCGTTTCGTCTTGGCCAATCCACTCCGTAGCAGCTTTAGATCGCTTTTGTGCTAGCTGGGTTACCGCTGTCCCTGAAACGGAAGGTGTACACCCATTGCGTATGGCCAGGGTAATTAACACATGGGGCAGAAACGTGCACATTAACAAAGAAACAAGGCAAGAAGTTAAGATTTCAGTGTGCGATGAGAGAGAGAGAGAAATGATAATGTTCACATAAAGAGATTGAACGACAGAAGATTCGATCACGGGACAAATAGGGTTCGTCGAAAACCTATCTAGCGTAAAGAGAAGAAAGTGGGCGTGGGAAAGCCACGTAACGTGAAGAACAAAATCAGTTGATCAGTTAGAGCAGCGGAATGAATAATAAGAAACAGCTGAAGTAGCCGATTATAACTGAGGCTAAGGTGCGTTGATGAAATTAAGAAAATTTTAGGCATAACATGAAACAAGGTAGCAAAACTGAGGACAAACTAGACATCATTGGGAGAAGCGTTCGTCCTGCTATGGACATAAAATAAGTTGTCGACGACGATGGTTAGGGCGATGATGGGCCTGCTTACTACCGATAAGTAGACGTAGAATCGGTGTGCTAAGTGCAGCAAACGAAATAAGATGTCCGAAGGTATTTGTGACTGGAAAACGGGTGATCTAGTTGCTTGCCCTTAGCTATTGGAATGATCTGTTGTGTTTCTTGCCTGTCTGCAGGGCGCTGTTTTCTTACCAAATGGCTGCTGTGCTGGGAGAGATGCTCAATTTCCGGCTGCTATCAGACGGAGCCTTCCGCATGTTCTCGCTGTCGCGCATCTTCTGCGGCATCGGCTACAGTGTGCCTTACCTGTTCCTCACCTCACGGGCGGTTACCGAGCTGGGTGTCAGTGAGACAGACGTGCGTACACCTTATTGTCATCCGGCAGTATTTGGCAAAATAGAAGACTTATTAGGCAGAATAGAAGAATAGAACACTTTCAGTATTCGATTATGAAAGGGTAATTGTGTAGTTAATATTGCCACGGGAATGTTTTAGCAAAGCCAAGGCAAAACAGCATTATGATTTTGAGGCAAGGTGTAGTACTGGACTCCGGGTTTATTTGGAAACCTAGAGTGTTTTGAGCCGGCATTTTAAACTGTGTGCGGCATTTTATTCCGAGGGAGGAAAGAACTGCGTCTTAAGAGTTCGAGATTAGTGTGGCTTTCATTGACAAGAAAATCGGCCCACCAAGACGCCGGGAAAGAGCACCGTCGTCTTGAAGAAGCGAATGGGTAGAGATACAAAAGCCTGTCAGTCCACGGAACTTCAGCAGTGGACAAGCAGCGTGGGCCTGCCTCATCAGGAAAAATAGCCACTACGCTACTGTTCGTCGGCAAAGATCACTCGCCGAAAGGTGGGAAGCTGGCTAAATAGGCGAGCATTCCGACAGGGAATTCCTACAAAGAGAGCTCCCCTCGACTGCAGTGTTAAGCGAAGAAAGAATGAAGGAAAGGAAGAGTTGTTCCTCAAGAAAAGATAGCCGTGGTTGCGTGCAGTCGCAAGACATTGCCTCTTCTGTGCCGCGCAAGTCAATACTCGAAGCTTTTTCGAGTGCAGTACCACACGAAAGGCAGTCTTTGGAAGGGACCAGTGGTGGCTTGATGAGTCGGGTGCTGAACGACCTGCGTGGCTGTTGTAGGAAAGGTAAACACACGCTGGCTTGTGCCCTTTCGTCATGCGGAAGCATGACTACCCAGCAATGTAGCCTCAAGAAGTGCAGCGAGGGTACCCGCGGAGTGTTTTTCTGGGTCACTCGCCTGGGACGTGGATTGATAGAGCATTTCGGCTGCGCCAACTCTGAGATTTTCCTTGAGTTTCATGTACAGCCTATGTACAGCCCTCTCATCCCTGTGCTGTCTATCGACCGCGGCAATCAGTGCAGTCGTCGGTGAAGGCGCTCGACCACGCCATTGCTGGAGGGTTGCGATTTGGGTCAGTTGGTACATATTCTTGAGGGTTTGAAACAGCCAAAAGGTAAGCCACAGAGGATAGAAGTGGCACGCACGACTGGATCACTGTAATCATGTGTGTCACTGTGGTGGTGTAATGTGGGCCCAGGATCCTAAATAATTCAACCGGCAGTCAGATGATTCTGTACACACAACACAAACTTTAACACAACCGATAACTGTGACGATTCACACACAACACACTACAGCATTCCTTATTTACATTCTAAACTTTCTACGCGCCTCGTCACACAAAGTATCCTACTCGCCGTTATGAACTGTTGCCGCTGTGGCGAGGTCGGTCGTCACCGGTATTCCTTGTGCAGTCAACAGTCACGCTGCCTTGACCGTGGCGAGGTGGTGGTGGTGGTGATGGTGGCACTGCAGGCCGTTAGATCACCAGGCCACTACAGTGCAGGTTAACTGCCCGTCGCCAACATGAGCCGTGGCCACCTCGTGACACCACTTGGGCACCAGGACCTCAGGCCAGGAACAGACTAGGCTGCCGGGCTCCGTGTCGGCACCGGGCCCAGAGCGGGAATCAGGCTCACCAGGTCCACATGGCTGCCGGACGCCTGGTTGAGTGACGCAGCCCGAAGCAGGAAGCCACGCTCACCAGGTCGGCAAGGCTGCCGGACGCCTGGTTAAGCGATGTGGGGACCCGAACCGCCGACCAGCAGCTGCCGTTCTAACCGTGTCGCGCTCGAACTCCTCGAGCCGCACGCCCTGCTCGCGCTTCCTTTTCGTCGTCTTCTCCTCCAAAGCGTACCGCAGAGCAGAACTGCCGTTCCCCCTTCGCCCCGTCACGGGCTACACATTCCACATCATCACAACTTCCCCCCACTTAAGATAGTTGCTTGCAACTATTCTAACCAACACAGGAGATGGCGATGCGTGAGTTCTGGTACGTGCGGATTGTTCCTGAAAAGTCGACAGTGGTTTACATATGCAAATTCACCATATTTCAGCAAGGGTCTATATGTGTAACTACATACAGGAATAACGGGTCGTAATACAGTTATCACTGATCTGGACAAGTGTAGTGCCTAGACGCGTGTTAGAACACTCGCGCGCGCGAAGCACGAGCGTCCGCGTGATGTCCGAGCCTTGCCGTATTGAAGCTGTACATGATGAAGTCTTGTTCTTGTTTTTCTCTCCAAGGCACAATGTGATTTGTCTCTTCTTACTGGTTGCGGGTGGGTGCTTGAAGTTCCTCAAGTGCTGAACATTCCTATTAAATCATGCATTTCCGTATCGGCACACTCGCTCGTCATTCCGAACCCGCTTCCCGTTGTCTTAATTGTGACTCTCGTCTCTGTCCTCATGGTTCTTGGATGTGAGCGCGAAAAGACAAGGACGAAGGGAAGAAGACACACACACTGGCGCTACAGTAGCGCCAGTGTGTGTGTCTTCTTCCCTTCGTCCTTGTCTTTTCGCGCTCACATCAAAGAACCATGACAGACCAACAAGCCCGCATCGCTACCCTCTGTCCTCATCTTCATCTCCTAGGAAGCTTCGTAAAATTTGACGTTGGGGCGACTAAACTGTTTGAGGTGCTGTGCGTTTATCCTGAAACACTTCTCGCCGTACTTGCACCGCTGTCGCTTTGCTGTCTGCCGCGTTGGTCCTCCTCTGATCATTGCTGATTCATTTCTGGTCTTGCTGTCCTCCGTGACACTAAAGGCTTTGGCTTTCGTTGACCAGTCCGGATACTCCCAGTCAGGATCTGGCTCGTGCGGCTCCCTGGCTCCTGGGATGTTGTCCAACACAAGGTCATATATAGGGTTCATGCATAGTGCAGTTACGTCTCCTATGAAGTAAGGTGTGTGTATCCAGATGCGCGCTTCGGCCAGTTTCTTGCAGCTGCCATCCAACAGCACCATTTTCCCGGTGTTTCCAGTTAGACATCGACTGGGAACCAAATCACACCGTACGATCATGGTATTGCTGCCCGTGTCTCTCAGGACGTGTGCTACCTGTCCCAGTACTCGTCCTTGGACAACTGGCATGCAGTCAACTGCTGACCTTGGCGGCTTCTTTTCCGTCCTGCGGCATTCAATTGCAGTGCAAGTCTTCCTCGTGGGCTCAGCGAGACATCTTGAATCTCGCGTTCCCTCAATTTCTACTATGACGCAGGACACCTGTTGTGTAGCCTGATTCTTGCAATCAGACGTTCTGTGTCCGAGGCGCCCGCATGACTTGCATTTCTCGGAATCTGCTAATGTTTCTCGACACTAATATGCCTTGTGCCCTTTGCGGTTGCAAATGAAGCAAATCGATTGATGCTTGTTCTGTGACACAGCACCGGGTTTATTTGCATCCTTTGCATCGTCTGCAACTCTACCAATGTTATTAACGCCCTGGGCTTCGAGAAAGCGGTCGGTGCACTCTGAAAGGGATGCAAGGGTTTTGCATTCTCTTTCTTTCAGGAAGATGGCCAGCTTTGGATTACAGCAACATAAGTATTGCTCAGCTATGACATGATCACGAAGACCCTCAAATGTTTTGGCCACGTGAGCCATCTCAATTCAGTTGTCAAAGTAGCTTGCGACCTTTGCTGCTAGCTGTTTCCCTGTTTCGCCATCTTCAGGCCGGGCTTTCCGAAATTTGTCCTTATATCCTTGTGCCGTGAATCCGAAGCGCTGAAGTAGAGCTTTTTTCGCTTTATCGTAGTCGAGGGCCTCGTCAGCAGTAATTCGGCCAATGACAGTGAGTGCCTCACTAGTTAAGCACATGCTTACGGCTACTCCTCATTTATCTCTTGGCCATTCTTGTCCCATAGCTACGCGTTCAAACCTCTACAAATACGCATGCAGGTCATCGCGTCGCTCGTCAAATAGCGGTGGCAACTTCTGCGGTTTCAGGCATGATGGGTTTGCCGACGGCGCGAGTGCTGCCGCCGCAGATGGCTGACTTTGAGCACTTTCCTGAAGCTGGAGCTTAAGTTGGAGGATTTGCAGCTGCCTCTCGTCCGCTAACCGTTGCCTCTCTGATGCTTCTTTTACCTCTTCTCTCTCAGCTGCGCGCTCATCTCTCTGCCTAACTTGCTCTCGCTCAATCCATTCGCGAAGTTCCGCGCCAGACAAGCCTAACTAAGCTGCTACAGCCGCTAACTTATTGAGATCCATGTCGCTCGTCTTGTGCTGCGTGCACACACCTGACTGGTGATTTCCGCGTTCGAGATGTTACTGGAAGATCCTGGCAGGCTCGCCAAGTTTGTGATGGTGTAATGTGGGCCCAGGATCCGAAATAATTCAACCGGCAGTCAGGTGATTCTGTACGCACAACACAGATTTTAACACAACCGATAACTCTGACGATTCACACACAACACACTACAGCATTCCTTATTTACATTCTAAACTTCCTACGCGCCTCGTCACACAAAGTGTCCTATTCGCTGTTATGAACTGTTGCCGCTGTGGCGAGGTCGGTCGTCACTGGTATTCCTTGTGCAGTCAACAGTCGCTGCCTTGACCATGGCGAGGTGGTGGTGGTGGTGATGGTGGCACTGCGGGCCGGTAGATCACCAGGCCACTACAGTGCAGGTTAACTGCCCGTCGCCAACATGAGCCACGGCCACCTCGTGACACCACTCGGGCACCAGGACCTCAGGCCAGGAACAGACTAGGCTGCCGGTCTCCGTGTCGGCACCGGGCCCAGAGCGAGAATCAGGCTCACCAGGTCCAAATGGCTGCCGGACGCCTGGTTGAGTGACGCAGCCCGAAGCAGGACGCCAGGCTCACGAGGTCCGAAAGGCTGCCGGACGCCTGGTTAAGCGATGTGGCGACCCGAACCGCCGACCAGCCGCTGCCGTTCCAACCGTGTCGCGCTCCAACTCCTCGAGCCGCACGACCTGCTCGCGCTTCCTTTTCGTCGTCTTCTCCTCCAAGGCGTACCGCAGAGCAGAACTGCCGTTCCCTCTTCGCCCCGTCACGGGCCACACAATCCACATCATCACAGTCACGTTTCTCCTGCTTGTTTCGCCTTTTCCCAGGTTCAAATCCTGGAGGACAAATCATTGCTCGCTGGGTGCCAGCCCGTGGTGTTATGTGATTTGTATACCGAGCAGCTATTCCAGTGCAGAAAAAAGGGCGCTATGAAACTGCCGGTCTCGGTCAGGAGTTATGCACTAGTGGCAGCAGTGCCGCGAAAACCTAAGCAGCAATAAATGCTTCAGCCATTCTTTGAACCATGAGGTTCTGCAGAGGTGCTGCCTAGGACCACCCTGAGCATGAAACCTTCATTGAAATTTCCACACTTCTCGTCAAGGATAGTTCTGGATTAATGTGACAGGTGACCTTTCCTGTGCGCCGGGTAGACTTGGTTTCGATATTCATAGCAAAATTGGATGATTATTGCCTGAGATTGCGCGCAACTTCTGCAGTTTCTAAAGAAGTGGAATGCCATAAATTTTATGGCTTACCAGTTTCCCATATGAGAAATGTCCTGAAATCAATAGTAAGTTAATTAATTAACGGGTATTTGGCAAATCGTGACTTCAATATTACGTTAGCTGCGTCAAAGTGTTTCCGCCTGGACGTATCGAGTTCGTGTGCGAAAATGACAGGAGCGTAGCGGCCATGAATTTTTGATCAAAAGTGTGTTGAAAGGCCATCGATGAACTTGCATAAACTTGAGGTTGGCTATCTAACCGCTAACCTGCAATCGTAACTACCGGTCGTAACTACCGTAACTACCGGTATATATATATATATATATATATATATATATATATATATATATATATATATATATATATATATATATATATATATATATATATATATATATAGGAAAAAGGTATACGCCTCTAAAAAACTGTTTATTTGTCGACGTTTCGATCGGAGACCGATCTTCATCAGGATCTGATGAAGATCGGTCTCCGATCGAAACGTCGACAAATAAACAGTTTTTTAGAAGCGTATACCTTTTTCCTAATTATTTTACGGCAACCGAAGACAGACTCTTCATAATCTACGTACCATATATATATATATATATATATATATATATATATATATATATATATATATATATATATATATGTATGTATATATATTGTCACGTGGTCGTGACGTCGATGAAGACAGCAGTCGGCGTTTGCAGGATGAAACTGTTTATTTGGCCGAACTTGTGGCCGGAAAATGAGAACTATAACTACAGCAATACACGCTGTACAAATACAGCGGCGAACAGGGCGTCGTCCGTCGATCAACTGACAAGCGGTCAATCGCGTCGGCTTTTATACAGGCGGTATCGAACTTTCCAGCAATATCGCTGGTGGCGGCGTTATCTCTAGACAAAGCTGGAACGTTCGCGGGCGGGGCGCAATCTTAACAGAACGATCTACTATAGACGTGAAGCTTCTCGAACAATGCTTCGCGGACAGCGTCGAGCGTTGATAACCGTCCCTGCCGGTCAAACCCGAATACACCAAAACAAGACAAGAAGTGGGCGTGGCATTGCCCCCCTCTGAAAAAGCATCGTCCCGATGCTTGTGAAAGAACATAGAAGAGAGAAAAAAAAACAAGTCCATACAAAAATAAATTACAATAACAAAGGAAGAAAAATAGAGTCCCCAGGTTCGCTAACGCGCAAAAAACGGCTTAAGGCGCACGACATGGACGACTTCAGGTCGTGCGCGGCGTCGCTGGGAGTTCGTAATGCCGTCCGGGATCACCTCGTAGTCAAGAGCGCCGAGGCGTCGAAGAACCTTGTATGGCCCGAAGTGTCGCCGAAGGAGTTTTTCGCTAAGCCCACGTCGGCGTATCGGCGTCCAGACCCAAACACGGTCGCCGGGCTGGTATTCCGCGAAGCGTCGTCGAAGATTGTAGCGACGGCTGTCGGTGTGCTGCTGGGTCTTGATGCGCAGGCGGGCGAGCTGTCGAGCTTCTTCGGCACGTTGTAAGTAAGCGGCGGCATCGAGGTTTTCTTCGTCGGTGACGTTGGGTAGCATGGCGTCGAGCGTCGTCGCCGGGCTCCTTCCGTAGACCAACTTGTACGGAGTCATCTGCGTCGTTTCTTGGACGGCCGTGTTGTATGCGAAGGTCACATACGGAAGGATGGCATCCCACGTCTTGTGTTCGACGTCGACATACATGGCCAACATGTCGGCGATGGTCTTGTTTAGCCGCTCGGTCAGGTTATTTGTCTGTGGGTGGTACGCTGTGGTCCGGCGGTGGCTTGTTTGGCTGTATCTCAGTATTGCCTGAGTTAGGTCAGCAGTAAACGCCGTACCTCTGTCGGTGATGAGAACTTCTGGGGCGCCATGACGCAGGACGATGTTCTCAACGAAGAACTTCGCTACCTCGGCGGCACTGCCTCTAGGCAGGGCCCTCGTTTCGGCGTAGCGGGTGAGGTAGTCTGTAGCTACGACGATCCATTTGTTTCCGGTATTGGACGTCGGGAACGGACCCAGTAAGTCCATCCCGATTTGCTGGAACGGCCGTCGAGGTGGCTCGATAGGCTGCAGAAGTCCGGCTGGCCTAGTGGGCGGTGTCTTGCGTCGCTGACAGTCCCGGCAGGTCTTCACGTAACGAGTGACGTCGGCGGAAAGGCGCGGCCAGTAGTACTTCTCCTGTATTCTTGCTAGTGTGCGAGAAACACCCAGGTGTCCAGCCGTCGGGTCGTCGTGCAGAGCCTGGAGGACCTCTGGCCGCAATGTCGAGGGTACCACGAGAAGGCTATCGGCTCGAAGCGGTGAGAAGTTCTTCTTTAGGAGAACACCGTTGCGCAAGAAAAATGACGGCAGTCCCCGCGTGAATACCTTCGGAACAACGGTGGTCCTGCCCTCGAGGTATTCCACAAGGCCCCTGAGTTCTGGATCCGTTCGCTGTCGTTCGGCGAAGTCGTCGGCACTTATGATTCCCAAAAGGAGTCGTCCTCCTTGTCGTCCTGCGGCGGTGGGTCGACGGGGGCGCGAGACAGGCAGTCAGCGTCGGAGTGTTTCCTTCCGGACTTGTAAACGACGGTAATGTCGAATTCTTGAAGTCGTAGGCTCCACCGTGCGAGGCGACCTGAAGGGTCCTTCAAGTTAGCTAGCCAACACAATGCGTGGTGGTCGCTCACAACTTTGAAGCGCCTGCCGTAGAGGTAGGGGCGAAACTTGGATGCAGCCCAGATGATCGCTAGGCACTCCTTTTCTGTTGTGGAATAGTTCGTTTCTGCCTTTGATAGCGACCGGCTAGCATAACTGATGACCCTTTCCTGCCCGTCAGTCTTCTGCACAAGGACGGCGCCGAGTCCTACGCTGCTTGCGTCGGTGTGGATTTCCGTATCGGCGTATTCGTCGAAATGTGCTAGTATAGGAGGCATCTGAAGGCGTCGTTTCAGTTCTTCAAATGCTTCGATTTGCGCCGTTTCCCACTTGAATGACACGTCGGTCTTCGTGAGGTGAGTTAGCGGTTCGGCGATTCGTGAAAATTCCTTGACAAAGCGCCTGTAGTAGGCGCACAAGCCGAGGAAACGGCGCACGGCTTTCGTGTCGGTGGGGGCGGGAAGGCAGCGATGGCAGCTGTTTTCCGCGGGTCTGGGCGAACACCACCCTTGCTGATCACGTGACCCAAAAACAGCAGCTCCTCGTATGCAAAGCGGCACTTTTCAGGCTTCAAGGTGAGGCCAGACGTCTTGATTGCTTGTAGTACAGTGTCAAGGCGCCGGAGGTGTTCGTCGAAGCTTGAGGCAAACACAATGACGTCGTCCAAGTACACAAGGCAAGTCTGCCACTTCCGTCCAGCCAGCACGGTGTCCATAACGCGCTGGAACGTCGCAGGTGCCTAGCAAAGACCAAAGGGCATAACCTTGAACTCGAAGAGGCCGTCTGGTGTTATAAAGGCAGTCTTCTCTCGGTCTCTCTCGTCGACTTCGATTTGCCAATAGCCGGTCTTGAGGTCCATCGACGAAAAGTACCTCGCGTTGTAGAGTCGATCCAGGGTGTCGTCTATCCGTGGGAGAGGGCAACCGAAGACAGACTCTTCATAATCTACGTACCATATATATATATATATATATATATATATATATATATATATATATATATCATGTTCCTTCATGTCCGTGTTTTTTGCGCAAATTCGCCCGGCGCTGTGTTGTTCTACGGTGTCTATTGTAGTAAACACTATATACTGGTACAATCTGAAATAAATTTGGATGGCTTTCGTCATCACATCCTTTAGAAATAGAGGTTTTGTCTGCAGCTGAGGCATCGTAACATAAAGCTCCTTACAGATTCTGGGAATCATTGTTTGCAAAATAACTGCTCTGGTGTAACTGGCAGTGGCGTACCAACTTCTTCACAAGTGGGGGGGCTCTCCAACCACGCACACGCACACACACACACACACACACACACACACACACACATATATATATATATATATATATGCAGATGGCAGCAACATGATAAAAAAGGACAATACATTTTACAAGTCATGCCTCAGAACAAGCATGCACATCCGTATCATACAAGTAAGGAGTATTTTTTAGAGAAATTTTCGTTCGACGAGTTGGTGTACGTTCATGTTTGCATTTAAGCACGAAGGAGCACAATCACAAGAAGGGACACGGGGGGCGCTCTGTCCCATATCCTTTCTTGTGATTGTATTCCTTTGCGTCTTAAAAGCAAATATGAGCAGTATTTGCAGCCACGACTGTTTAAACATTAACTATTAAGAATTTTCAAAAAGTGATAAATACATGGAGAGAAGCGCAGGAAAAGACTAGCACGAGAGATCGGGCAACAAGTTCACTTGATCGTCCTCTCTTCTACTTGTCTTTTGATGCGCCGCTTTGCTAGAATTTATCCATGCACCAGCTAGCCCAGCAACGCATTTTAAAGTGACTGCAAGAATGATTACATATGAGCATATGTTACTTGTGTCGCTCTCAGTAGTACATTTCGTAGATAAAGTGGTGACATTTCTTTTCTATCAATAAGTTGTTACATTTAATTGCGTTTAGTAACAGAGGTAACAAAAACTGCAGCCTAGGTTTTCCTCAATTAGTACTGACATACTTTACTTGGCAGTCTAGAGGTTTGCCTCTACATTTTGTTTTGTTTGCTTTTAGTCCACCTAGTGATTCTGCCATGTTATAATTATTGTTAATATATTCAGTAATATTATCAACTAGCCCAACTTTGTATTTTCTGGAACATTATCAGTGTACATGGAATTAACCTAAATGGTGCAGGGTTTATTATAAAAAGGCAACTGAAAAAGGTATGTACGACGCATTTCATATTGCATAAACTATGCGGTTTTGAAACAGCGCCACTTGGTAATATTTTTATTGGTGGTTATTGCTCGAACGAGGAAGGCGAAATATTTATTTTGTAAAAACGAGCCTTGTGCAGAAGCGCGCCGACTGATGTAGGGCACACAAAATTATTTTGCGTAAAATACCAATTCTTTTACAGAGTTTACTCATCATACTCGTGATGTGTTTATCACATAGCATGCGTTCGTCAAGGCAGATTAATACCAGTTTGGGTGTGTTAACCCTTGTTACTAGCCCTGAACCTTAATTTCTAAAAAAAGATAAAGTCGCGCCATCTGCAGAGATTACAAATCTAGCTTTGCTATGAATGTTTAGGATATGCTAAATAGCGAGTGTAAAAGGAAAGGTCACAAAGAGCTTCCCTGTGAGGTACTGCATCTGAGAATTCACCTGCAAATATTACATTCTTAGTTCCACGTTGTAAATACGATGAGGTTCAAAAACTTGCTAGGCATCCAGTACCATAAAATTCCAACATTCTTAACAAAACGTTGTGGTTGACGAAGTGAACGGCTTTGGAGAAGTCTAAAAATAGGCCGTGTGCCACTTTGTGACATTTAGTTTTGTAATTACCCTCATGAGCAAGAAGAGCAAGCTTCGTCGATATGAATTTACGGAAAAAGTATTGAATGGGAACTAAAAGATTATAAAGATCAACGAATGGCACCTTCGGCGTCGTACTTTCACCTTTTATTTCTAAAAGCGGGGGCAAGGAGGGCAAGTGTGCCCTTACAACTCTTCCTCTCAGTAAACATGGCTATGCAAGCGTCAGAACCTCACACTTGCATCGACTAGGTCTGGACTGGCATAAAAACAAAGTTGTCCGTTTTTTTTTTCTGTCTCGTATAAGGCAATTGCTGTTTATGATCGGTTTAAGTCTTCTGCGTCATGCCCACAGCGCCTGTTCGTAACGCGATGCAACCAAAGGCGCTAAAACGTCCCATCTCTAAATGACTTATATTAGGTAGAAGATCAAGGTAATAAATTATTTCTAATACTGCCTTTCCTTGCCATTACTTCTTCGCTCTTGGTTATTCAACGTTGGTCGGCGCTAAAATAGCTTGCCTGTCACGCGACGCCACAAAACCGCGAAACTGGTGACGTCAGAATTACGAGTACGCACTAAACCGCGCATTAGTGTTTTATATTCATGATGAAACAAGCAATAAGCACGAAGACTGAGAAAGGACACAAGATGGAGCGCAGAAACAGAAATAATTGACAATTTTGTGACACAGAATTAATCGACAAGCACGGGAAGCGAACAACAAGAGAAATAATTGAAGCGTTTCGAATTGAGAAAGGAGGCGATAAGTGCGTCAGCCAGGCGTCTATTCTGCTAACAGATTCTGAATTTGCCTTCTTGGACGTGACATGACTCGATCATTTCTTTTCTTGTTTTTTTTTTTTTGGTGGTTAACACTTGCCTACCTGCTGTATGCCATTGGTTATCATAGCGGTATTTAGCTGATTCACGCTGTTTCTGATAATAAGAGGTTTGCGGTGACGTGCATTCATGTGATAAAAAAAGCATGGCTGATCTCTCCGTTATAGGAATCGGTGTAACACGAAAGTGAAACGTGTCTTCACGTTTATTGTAGTGCTTATTGTGTAGTGATATATGTGAGCTTGTACGATGTCTATTCGTGTTTGGCAGCTATAGCACCGTTTGACGTGGATGCACCCATGTTGACAGCATGTCTCTATCGCGAAGACTAACGCCCATGATCATGATTAAAGCGTTGTGGTAGCTGACGGTGTGAACATATATTTAGGCACAGCGAATCGTGAATCCCGCGTAAGATTGATATCAACAAGCTCATAATCAGCACTGGTACCCGGTATGCACTTCTTCAAAGAGAGAAACGGCACGGTGTGCGCTTTCTAGTAACGGGTAGCCGACGCCTGTGCTCATGCATACATAACACACACTGCGCTTCAGCAACACGGGAGGTAGAGGTTCGTAGCCTGAGCCGCAAACGCGTGCTTCCCGCTGGCCTGTCTCGAAGGCGCTGCTCTCGCTCCACCAAAGCACGACATTCGCCCGTCGAAATCACGTCCTTCCGGCAACGCATATTGCGGCAGTTTTGTTAGTCGCTGCTCTCGCAATTGAAGCAGTCGGCGGCGGAGAAATCCCGTTGGTGCACGTGGAAGCTGCACTACTCCGAAGAGCCGACGCACGCTAACACGAAGCCAAAGGCAAAGAACGTAACTGCGTCAAGGCTGCCTCGGCGACGCCAGCGCGGCCAGTCTACCTCTCTGGTATCGAGACGCTTTAACCATGGCCTCCGATATAGCGTCCAATCTGGGAGTAAGCGCTAGTAAGTGTCGATTGTGAAGCATTACTTCTTTTCACATCTCACAGACGGCGGCACTGCCCCGCTCCGCCCGCCGCGAAAGAGAATGTGTGAAAGATATAAGGCGCGTTCGCGCCGTGTCTAGCACCTCCCGGGTTAGCTTAATGGGTAGGGCATCGGGCGCTTGCCGTCGCGGCCGCAACGTCGTGGGCTCGATTCCCAGCGGGGTGTCTTTTTCTTGGTTTTTTCTTTCTCACCCGTTGGCGTCCATTTTATCAACGTCATATCCGTGACGGATGTACTTGGTGGACCCCGGCATAAAACACTTTCGTGTTAAAAAGGAAAAGAAGTGCTCCGTCTTGTCTCTTTTCTGAGTCTTCGTGCTTATTGCGCTTGTTTCATCATGAACCTTTACCAACATGCCCAACCGGCAGTCATCCTAAGTGTTCATATGCCGAGCAAAACTTGATTTATTTCGTCTTGTTCCGAACGAAAGAGAAGAGGGCATCGCGACGATAGTTTAGCACAGGCTACAGTCGTAGCAGGCGGCGAGAATGGATTTATTTGCGCAAAATAAATAATTGCAGGGCTTATATAATGGTGTTGAACCGTTCGTGCGCGTATACGACATCGTTCTGTAAACTCTTTTTGTTGAGGATGCGTTTTTTTTATCGCCCAAATCTAAGCTACTAAGGTTGTTGCAAGCTACGGTACGATCAGACAGGCGAATAATATTAATTCGGAAACACAGGCGGAATCTTTATCCACCGCCGCTCCGCGTCAGCTCTGCCCAAGTAACACTCGCACATCTGCGCACTCATCGACTCACTTCCGCCAAGGGGATATGGCAGGCAATGCTGTACGTTTTCGAAGAAAAAACAGATGCACTTCCTGCGAACTACAGTAACATTTATTGACTGAAATCTTCATAAATGCTGCTGGTTCCCGCCCTAGCTTGCGTCGGCGGTGATGCAAATTTGATTTCAGGTAGAACGGAATAAATAAAGGATGGAAGACTCTGACGCCTGAGAGCCCCTGCTCAGCTGTAGCCTCCTCCACAATGCAAGAGCGCAAGGTATCAAAGCGTTGCACAGAATCTACGGTCCGTCGTGGTGAGGCACGGAAGACGATCTTCACTGCAGAAGCTGGGGATACTTCTAAATCTCATAATCTAATTTTTTTTACAGTTGTGTCGAACGAAAACTTCGTCATAGTTGGTTTGCCACTGCGCTGCCGCCAGTGAACACTCACAAAAGTGGGGGGGGGGCTCAGCCCCCCCCCCCCGACTTCTGGGAGTGGGGGGCCAGCGCCCCCCTTGACCCTCCCCCCCCCCGGTAGATACGCCTATGGTAACTGGGGAACATCGTAGTTCCCCGCGCAAACACGCAATGAGATTAACGGTTGGTTCGTTGGTTTGTCGGGTTTAACGTCGAAAAGCTATTTAGGCCATTAGAGACACCATAGTGGAGGGCTCCGAGAAATTTCGACCTTCTGGGGTTCTTTAGCGAGCACTCAAGTCGAACAGTACATGGGCCTTTGCCTCCATGTAAATGCTGCCGTCGCGGCCGGGATCGAACCCGCGTCTACAGGGTCAGCAGTCGAGTACTGCGACCGCTGAGCCACACCGCGGCGGCCTTCGTAACTGGAAAGCGTTACTTGGCTGGGTTGGCGAAAACGGATGCCTGCCTCGCGTCCACAATATCCGTGTCCGGAAAGCACCTGACATCTCCCACCGAAGATGATCTGCTCCAGGCACCAGGAATGCCGCATCAACTTGCCGACACGGATTAGGAGAGGTGTATCCCCACCGCAAAAAGAGAAATCCCGGCTCCAAGAGACGCCATTGCTCGCCTTTGACTTCTATAGAGGTAGCGTCGCAGCAGCATGCATAGCTGCAGTGACTCTTATGTCGACCTTGTACGCCCAGCGTCGACATCGGCAGAAGACTGCTGAGCAAGCATTCCATTGACGACGAGGAATGAGGGGACGAGCGTGAATTGAAACGTTCATGCTCTAAATCCATGTCAACAAATGCGAGAACGGCTGGGAAAGGCAGACACCTGGAATGTGCTCGGCCAATTAACGTTGTATTTGGAATATCCGTACATGACTCTGCCGTACTTTGATGTGCTCAATGGAGTCATTGACGGAGCGGTTGGAAAGCTGCCTAACAACAATCCAGTCAAAAGAAACGTTTTCGTGGTCTCATCTCCTAAGAATGTGCTTAGATGCCCTGTAAATTTTTAGAGAACGCGTTTTTAACCACAGTGGTGTTAAATCATTTGAGTTGTGGAAGCTGTTATAACGAAGAATACGTTTCGTGTATACCACTTACAGGAGGTCGCAATTGAGTCTCCGACGGCGGCACCTCCTCATGCATTAGTGAAACAAGTGTGTTTACATTAGACACAACCAAATGAATCCAACAAGCAATCATGCCAAGTAAGGCATAGGGGAGCTAATTGTGGTCTTTAAATGTACGAGTAGCGTAGCAATTTTTACATAAATTGAAATGAATTAATGTGGACGAACAATTACCCTGTCCGTCAGCGGAATCCGAGCCCACAATCATCGAAATGCGCGTCCGATGCTCTACCAATTCAGCTATCACGGAAGGCTCTTCCCTGCCACTGTCGTTGGGTATTTCTGTGCGTCTAATCCCTGAGAATGTTAGCCAGCGCCACTCGCATCCAAGGTGGCGATTGAGGAGCACTCTTTTAACAGCTGAGCTGTTTAAGCTCGGAGTAAGGCGGGTGTCGTAGACAGAATACTCGGCGCGTCACAGAAAGCGAGTATGTGCCAAGCCACCGCCAGCATAACGTAGCCATGTATAGTATAATTTACCAAGAGAGTGGGAAAGGAAAGTGATGGTGAGGAGGAGTGATGTGAAGGTGATGACGAAGGAAAGCCGCAGGGGAGAGGGTGAAGCATGGCATAGCCTTGTATGGGACAGTTTAGCAAGTGTATGTGAAAGAGAGGTGAGGAGGAAAGGAAGGAGGAGGTGAAAGGGTAAACCATAGCATAGCTATGTACTTGTATAGCATAGCAAAGAGTGGGAAAGCGAAGTGAGGGGGAGAAACAATGATGTGGGGGAGAGAGGGCGACCTAGAAAGAGACAGAAAAAAATAAGGAAGAGGATGAAGGAAAAACTCAATCTGCGTTCGCAAGGTGGTGGCGCTCGCTTGCCAGCTTCACTTTGTTTATTCAGATTTTGTAGGCGTGGAACTGGCTGTAATTTTCGTTCGGTGGCACGTGATCATCGCCCAAGGCGGCAACTGACCAATAAACTCTTGCATACTAACCTAACGCATTAAGTCTGCCGGGGCGATGCCATCATACTGAATGGAGAAAAGAAGGGGGAATTGTTTCGAGGGGCTCGTTTCTCTGCTAGACACAACCGCATGAATCCACCAGACAATTATGCAAAGGAAAGCATAGGGGAATTAATCACTGTCTTTAACTATAGCGTAGTAATTCAACTGCATACATTTGTCGAGTTTTCTAGATGCTGAAATGGCTCCTGCCACAATTTTGAGATAGACTGGACGTTAACGTATGGTACCGTTCGGTCCCGAAACGCCCGGTTCATTGACTACACCTGTTGTGGAACCAGATTCTTCTCTCACCCCGGCTACTCCTATACATCACGTCGAGAAGACCGTAGACGTATGCAGTGGGCATTGTTCGCAACGAGCCGTTAATGTCGTCCGGGGTGTTCTCAGTGTGCCAAGACACAAGTAGAAGCCCCTTTTCCGGGTTTGTTTTCGAGAGCGCCGCCGTCGAAATTGTACTTACGGTAACGCTTCTCGAATGCCGAGCACGACTGCTACCTGGGGAATGCAGAAGTGGATAAGCAGTGGAACCTGTAATTCCCGGAAGGGACCTTCTATATTAGCTTAGGCGTATATTTTTTCCCACACAATAGGTATTCAAACGTTGACCACTTTCTTTGTTTCCTGCTGTCTTGCAGGTTAATGCTAGCTATCGTGCCATTTTTGTTTTTTTTTCTTTTTCTACTATCTTCTTTGCTACAACTTCTTGATTGCCACTTATAAGTGGCAATCAAGAATGTTGAGGGCTACGAGCGCTCATGTTGAGGGCTCGAGGCTACATGTTGAGGGCTACGAGCGCTCATGGGGAGGAGAGACAAGTCACTGCCATTTCTGCACAGGTGCCCCAAAAGTAAAACGGAGCACGCGAGCTGTGGCCAACCTGGGCAAAACTGTATGCAAGCGCGTTCTATCAGCAGATGCGCTGCACACAGCAAGAGTGTGTCGGCACATGCGGCTTACCCATCCCGGTGTTCTTATTCTCGCCGTATCGCTGGTTCGAGCGAAGCCGCACTGATATGCCATCACTGCTGGTCAGGGGCGAAAGTGGTGGCATTCTTGGCGAAGCAGAAAGCGCACGCCTCCAAAGGTTTCTTCACGACGTGGTGAAAACAAATGCATAAATCATTTAAAGCGTCCCTGTTGAGCAGTTATAGTAGCAGCGCGACTGCGCTCCAGCCGGAGATAAGGCGAGAATCAGAACATCGGAATGGGTCAGCCGGATGTGCCGACGCACTCTCGCTATTTGCAGCACATCTGCGATACAGCGCGCTGGCATGCTGTTTTGCCCAGTTTTGCCACAGCTCGCGTGCTCCGTTTTACTTTTGGAGCACCTGTGCGTCTGAGCCGCATGAAGTTGGCAAGCGAGCACGGGGGCATGACCTAAATGTTAAAATTAAATGGCATTGAAAGAGCTGTGTCATCGTACATGCAGGCAAGCTACTTGCTGTCAGTGATTGGCTTCACGAACGTGGTAGGCCGCGTGGCTATCGGCGCTGCGTCTGATCGGGTGCGAAAGTATCGCGTGTGGATCTTCATCGCCTGCATCATGGTCTGTGGCTTGTCCACCGTGCTCAGCGTGCTGTGCAGCTCCTACACCGAGCTGCAAGTCTACGCAGCAACTTATGGCGCCGCTGGAGGTAATTATTGTTCGTAGCAAACCGGGCAATCTCTGACACGCTGACACCAACCCAGGAGGCTTTATAACACTTAGCTCTGTCGTCGTCGTGGACATGGTGGGCCTGGACCGGCTGACCAATGCCTACGGACTGTGCCTGCTCTGCCTGGGCGTCGCAGCACTCATTGGTCCGCCGCTGAACGGTAGGCATCTTGCTCAATTTTATGCATTCGCGCGCACGACAATCTAAAAATTGTGAATTTGTTGTGTTTTCGTCGCACCCAATTAGACAATACATGAAATTGTGGTGGCATTTGGAGAAAAACGTGCACTTGGCAGAAACGGCAGTTTACATAATGAAGTTGACTTGCATTTTATCGTCTTGATTTGGCATTAATAATTATAATGATACCAAGACCTTAACAAAAATATTGTTAATGCTATGCAGGGTGTTTCACGTAACAAGAATCAAGAATCTAAAAAAAATTACAGCATATCCACGGGTGAATAATGAAGAGCCTGGGCGAAGCTCCTGAAGCAACCATGTGTACACCGTGAAATTTTCAGGGGTTTCGCCCAGCAGTAATCAAAACGATAGGCCGTTTTCATTATTGTTCCTTTTTCCGTTGTTCCTGCTTTTTGTTATTTTTCTATTTTTTTTAAATTTTTATATGTTTTATTTTTTGTATTTTTTATTTGTTTTATTTTTGTATTTTTATTTTTATTTTTTATTTTTATTTTGTTATTTTTTATTCATTTTTAATTTTTTTTCTATCGCTATGGGACAGCGCCATGTAGTATATCGTCACCCAACTGCAGTTTGCATGCATCTCTATAGGACAGAGCCATCTATTACACTGTTCGGGAGATACTGCCGCGGTTACGCCTGACGTGGGACAAGGTTAGGCTAAGAGGAGCTAAGCCCCTAAAATGTGGTTACCCGCAACTTAATGATACCAAAGACGTATACCTTGTCGTCATGTGGCGCTCGATAGGGCGTATCTTACATAGGATTTGATTAGTTAATTACCCTATTGGGAAACTCAGCACCACTGGACAGCGGCGTCCAGTGCTACGCCTGACAGTGGGCCCAGTGGCGCCCAGGCTGCTGGGGCGCAAGGCGGCTCTACAGCGTTAAAAGAGTGTTGTCTACCTGCCATGCATAAATATCTGAATAACGAAAGCTACATAGAGAGCATTAGTACAATAAAAAATACAAGAAACAATGACGAAAAAAGCGTCCTCCACCAGGATTCGAACTTGCCACCTTATGACCTGCAGTCGAGTACTCAACGCCTACGCTTTTTTTTCCTTCATTACCGGCTACTCTACCACTATGCAACGCTTACACATGCCGACTCTTGCCTACAAAACACGGAAATACCGTTTAGCTTCTTTACGCGGTCTGCCTTTCGAAATTAAGCTTGCGTCTTTAGTAGACACAAGCAAACAGCTGCCGGCAACGAGTGCGTGAGTGAGAACATTATACATCAAGGGGTGTGGTGGTAGGGGGGGTTCAGACTATGTATGCAGCCCAGCCGTGCCTCTCAATAATATCCTCAGCTCGTGCCAGGACCCGTGTCTGGACGTCTCGGTCTGTGCTGAAGAGAAGGGCCTCCCATTGCTCCTCGGTGTTGGGTGGTGAGACGAGATCGGTGGGCGGAAGATCCTCCGGGCAAGCCCTGAGGATGTGGTTGAGCGAGGCAATGTCTCCACATAAGCAGCAGCGTGAATCGATGACGCCCGAGTGGATGTAAGAGCACACATAGGGGCACGGAAAGGTGCGGGTCTGCAGTCGGCGCCGAGCGATCTGGGACCCCTTGAGAAGACTGTCGTTAGGGGGCGGGTGGGCGTACCGTTCAAGGTGATAATACTGGGCGATATCATGGTAGGTGATCAAGGGCTCTGGAACCAAGGCGTCCCACTTAAAGAGCCCACCGCTCGGTTGACGAATCCTCGAGCGTGTTGGTGAGCCGAATCGTTGCCGGGGTGACCCGAGTGGGCGGGGACCCAGACCAGTCCAATGTAGCGTGGTTGGTCCCGCAGAAGAGCGGGTGAAGGAGCCACAGGGTGATAGGCGAGACAAGGCCTCGGGCGAAGTTCGAGATGGCGGGCTCAGAATCGCTGAGAACTACGCTGGCTTCGTTAGACGAAGCAGCCGAGAGAATGGCCGCCTCCTCTGCCTCGACGGCGTAGGTTGTGCGCACGGTGCCGGCTATGACTGTCGACCTCGCGGGCACAGGCAAGGAGGCCGAGATGCACACGACGGCAAGGGCGTCGCCGGGTGAGTGTAATGAGCCGCGTACACGCAAGCAACGGCTGGGTGGTTGGCGTATTTTTTACGAAGCATGGCCACACGGGCTTGACGGTGGGCGTCATGGTGACGCACGAGCATGTTGGGTATTGGCTTGACGTAGAAGGCCGCCCGAACGGCGTGCGGTAGTGAGACCAAATCCGGTGGATGAGAGGAGGTACCGTAACCGATGGACGAGAGGATCCAGCGACCAGTCGGCGAACGACAAGGGCGTTGCACTTGAGCGGTACGGTAAGCTTCAAGCAACTCGTCGATGGTATTGTGTACCACCAGGCGGAGGAGGCGTTCAGTTGACGCGTTGGGGGGAAGACCTAGGGCATTCTTGTATGCCAGACGGACGAGCACGTCGATCTTGTCGCGTTCGAGAATGAGAAGGTCAGTGTAAGGCAGGCCGTATCATCATCATCATCAGCCTGTCTACGCCCACTGCAGGGCAAAGGCCTCTCCCATGTTCCGCCAATCAACCCGGTCCTGTGCTTTCTGTTGCCACGTTATACCTACAAACTTCTTAATCTCATCTACCCACCTAATTTTCTGTCTTCCCCTCACGCGTTTGCCCTCTCTTGGAATCCAGTCAGTTACCCTTAATGACCACCGGTTATCCTGCTGACGTGCTACGTGGCCGGCCCATATCCATTTCTTCTTAATTTCAACTATGATATCCTTAACCCCCGTTTGTCCCCTGACCCACTCTGCTCTCTTCCTGTCTCTTAAGGTTACACCTATCATTTCCCTTTCCATCGCTCGCTGCGTCGTCATCAATTTAAGTTGAACCCTCTTTGTAAGTCTCCAGGTTTCTGCTCCGTAGGTAAGTACCGGTAAGATGCAGCTGTTATATACAGGCCGTATATGCAGGCCGTATGTGGGGCGGTAACTGATGCCGGCAACGAATAACCTGCTGATAACGGCTTCCATTAAGAATTGATAAATGAACTCCGAAAAACCTTAAATAGAGCCAGGAGCACGTACAGTTTTCAGGCTGTTACTACCGAGTTTAATAGCCGTTTCTCGCTCTATCTACTGGTGGACATGTACAATGGTGTTCAATACGAGCTGAATCATAATGGCCGTGATTAAAGGGACCCCAAGCCTACGCTGTATCACCTGCAAACGTGAAATTGGTTTTGGAAGTACCAGTAGTCGAAAATGTATTCACGTCACTGATTGTTTTTTATGTCGGCGCCACATTGCAATCTTGGCGCCGCTTCGACCACGGGCGCCACGTTGCAACTCGTGTTGGGAGCGACTGTACAGATGTTTTATGTTGACTGTCATCTCGTTATGAATTTGCGCGTATTTGATCGAATACTGCTTAGTTTTTTCGCGAAAGCGACGATATGCCAATACATCTACCGTGTCAGTCTACTGATTGGCAGCTCTATCGATACCTACAACAAAAAAGCCTGTTGGCGAAAACCAAATACAATACGCTGAAAAAGTATGCCATCTTGTTCATTCACTAAGACGTGCCAATTGACGAGTATGTGTTCTCACATACGAGTCAGAGAAGTGCCGGTGAGTGCGGGCGGCCGTTTTCGGAGACTGTGCGCTGCTGAAAGCGCGTCGCATCCATTTTCACTCCTTGTGCAGGCACCGTACACAAGAAAAAAATTTGGGGCAGCTACGCGCTAGTGAGCAGAAGTTTGCAGGTATAACGGCAAGGTAAAGGTTTCCAGTAGATTAAGAAGTTTGCAGATTAGGAAGTTTGCAGCACAGAACCGGGTTGATTGACGGAACATGGGAGAGGCCTTTGCCCTGCAGTGGGCGTAGTCAGGCTGACGATGATGATGACGCACCAGTGCGCGAAGACTGAGGAAACAGCGTAGCTGGTGTCCATCCCCTCCTGCTCTCCTTCCTCCTCACCCTCACTTGCCTTTCTCACCCCTTGCTATACTATACATGGCTATGGTATGCCCGTCCCTCCTTTCCATTCTCCTCACCATCGCACCACTTCTCCTCACCCTTCTTTTGCCTTCGCCACCTCTTCCTTTCTCTCCTCACCGGCACGTCAATTCCCTTTTTCACCCCTTGCTATATGATATACTACGCAATACTATATGCCAAGCCTAACCATCGCCCCCCTCCATTCCCTCCTCCTCACGCTCACATCACCTCTCATCACCGTCCCTTCCCTTTTAAAACCCCGTGGTATACCATACAATGCATGGCTAAACTGTGCTAGCAGCTGCTTGGCACATACTTTTAAATGCGAATGCATTTCTTAGTCGTGCTATGTGAGCATCCGGCGTTGTCCGCGGCGCCCTCTCCCATAGCAACAGCTGCGGGCGCGCGCGCTTATCCTCGCCCCTAGCAACCGGAGCTTGTGGTGCGAGAGAGTGTAGGAGAGGGTAGGTGCAGTGCTTCGCCGCTTCTTCTCTCGCCGTCCGCTCTCTCTCCTCCCTGCACCCCACTCTCCCGTCCGCTCGCGCCTCACTCTCGACCGTTCGCTGGCTGGGCGCCTCTCAAGGCGATGGCAGAAGTCGGTGAAGGCGAATGTCTGACGGCAACGGTACCCTCTCTCGGCGCAAGAAATGCATTCGCATTTCCTCACGATTCCCTTCGGGGAGGTGGGGGCATTTTTTTCCACCTCTTGCTATGCTATACTTTACATGGTTATGCTATGTTTTACTCTCTCATCTCCTCCTTTCACTTCTCTGCACCTTATCATCAGCCCTTCTCACCCTCACTTACCTTTCCCATCCCCTTGCTGAACTATACGAGGGTGTACAATGCTTTACCCTCTACCCTCCTCTTTTTGTTCCTCCTCATCCTCACGTCACTCCTCCTCAACCTTATTTCTTTTCCATCTCTTTGATATACTATACAATGCATGGCTATGCTATGCTAGGAGCTTTTTGGCACATACCCGCTTTCTGTGGCGCATACCTGCCCAGCTTTGTGCTGACGATACCGTAGATATTCCCAAGCTTAAACAGCTCCTTTCTTAAAAATAGTTCATTCGGGTTAACCGATGTCAGAGATTTACGGTACAGGCATTCACCCTCGTCAGAATTGTGTATACTTGGGCCAGAAGTGCCGGTGGCATGTAGGCGGACTCAGCCGGCAAGCTAGGCCTAACCTTCGGCGGCAGTCGCGGTGGGTGGGTCCGATCTCAGCGCAGGCTGGCTGCGAAGTTTGCAGTTTCTATATTTTGGATGGATGGGAAAACTTTATTTGCGTATCCGGCGTGTTTGTGGACTGGGCTCGCGCCTTGGTGTCGGCTAGAAGGTGTTGTATCCTAGCGGCATCCTCGGCTCACTGGATTGGCCACAGCTGACCGTCCAAGCTGATCTGAGCAGCGTGGCCTGCCAACGCGCGCGGAGGCTGTCGGTGGAGGCCGCATTCTCATTACTAGGTAATAATTGCTGGCTTTCGCATAGGGTATGTTCTAAGGTTGTGCGTGCCTCAAAATGTTCGCATAGATTGGTCCTGTATATATCTGGATGTATAACGTGTAGTAGGGCTGGACTCTTATTTGACCTGGTTTGTAACTGTCGCCATTGGACAGACTGCGGCCTATTGAGTTTAAGGTGAGGTGGTGGGTAAACGCGCCTCTGCAGTTTATAATGTTGTGACGTGCCGTTGTCGCCGCCGCTTTCCATGGGTTCCGAGGCGGCGTAAGAAGGACGACCGAACAGAGTGGAGACAAGGAAGGGACTGCCAAACCTTTTATTCTTCGAAGCTGCCCGAGCGCACGCGACCTCGACGCCGATTTTCTTCGTTTTCTTCGCGCGAAGGCTCGAGACACACACCGAGCGTCCTCTGCTATCTCTCGTGACATGCAGGGGTTTAGAAACTACTCGTCCCGACGTAATACATAACGTAACACTAAAACAAAAGAGGGGTGAAACATAACTAAATTAACCCAAACAGTCCTATTTGTAACTATTTACAAAAGTCACGCAAAGCATTGTCTTTCCACCTTCACGCACGCATACACAAACACTGGCAATTCTTCACACTTCGCGGCACATATGTACACTAGTCTGAAGCATGAGGTTGCTCCATCGGAGCAATGGGGCTCAGATAGGGTCTTAATTTTTCTACATGCACAATGTCACTTCGTATGTTGTCTGCGAGTTCGATCTCTAAATTACAGGAGACATTCTAATTACAGCTTCTTCAAACAGTTGGCATGGACATAATAGGACTTTTTCAGACTTGAAGAGGTTACAAATACATCATCGTAGCCATTGATTATCTCACAAAGTTCGCTGAGGCAAAACCACTCAGGAACATAGAAGCTGCAGCCGTCCATAAGTTTGTTGAGCGACGGATCATCCTGAAGCACGGATGCCCAGCCACGATTAACATAGACCACGGTACTCAAATGAAGGCGCGCTCTACTGAAGCCTACTTCAAGCATCGGGGTATCAGACATGCTGCGACCACCGCATATCACCCCGCAGCAAACGGCTTGTGCCGTGTTGTTACAACATATGGAAGAATATCGGCAAGTTTTCTCCCCCGCCGGTAGTCATGGCAATCATCTGCTTGATTGTATTATTGGCCCTTTCGCAGAAGCCTTTTGCTGCGGGGCGATATGCGGTGGTGGCAGCATGTCTGATGCCCCGATGCTTGAAGTAGGCTTCAGTAGAGCGCGCCATCATTTGAGTACCGCGGTCTATGATAATCGCGGCTGGGCATCCGTGCTTGAAGATGATCCGTCGCTCAACAAACTTCTGGACGGTTGCAGCTTCTATGTTCCTGAGTGGTCTTGCCTCAACGAAATTTGTGAGGTAATCAATGGCAACGATGATGTATTTGCAACCTCTTGAAGTCCTAAAAGATCCTATTATGTCCATCTCAACTGCGTGGAAGGGGCTGTGGAAATATATTGGCTGTAGTAGACCGTAAGACACCGGTGCCGACATCTTCATCCTCTGGCAAAGGTCACAGTGACACACGTAGTGTCTGACATCCGCATAGAGCTTCGGCCAACAAGACTTGCACCTTAGGACATCGAATGAATGAATGAAAACTTTATTTGTCCCTGGTTAAAGGGAAGGGAGCAATTGCAGAGGATGTGGGGGGAGGAACCACTTGAAGTAGGCCTCCTCTACCCTCTCAGCCCACTCCAGCATGACCTCATGAATGCCGGGCCTCGAGCTGCGCAAGGTAGCTTCCCACCACTCCTCACTAGTAATTAAGCGTGTCAGCAAAGAGAGAAGAGGGTTCTTAAGGCAGCGCCACATGATGTGGTTTAAGTGTGCTGTAGAAGCGGCGTAGAATTTACGAGAGGGAGAAGGGTAACTGGAGGGATAAATGCGGTGTAGGAGGTAAGGGGAAGGAAAGGTGCGAGTCTGCACCTGTCGCCACAGAATTTCACACCAGCGCGGGGATTGGCAAAGGAGTGGCGGAAAAGTTAAAGACCCTAATCGGTATTCTGTGCAGATGTCATGGAATGAAATAAGCCGATCCCGCGCAGTAAACGGTGCCTCCTCCGTAGCGACTGGCGACACGTCGGATGCTTGTATATCCTCGGGCACCGGCATGATCCGCCTCGTTTCCAGCAACGCCCGAATGCGCGGGAATCCAGATTAGTGCTACAGTTTGATCGAGGGGATGGGCCAAAAGCAGGTAAAGGGCTGGCTTAGAAACCCTGACCGCTCTGAAATTATATAAGCCTGTTTTGGAGTCACTTAGGACAGCAGATGAATGAGGAATTGTGAGGGCTATGGCCGCCTCTTCCGCCTCCTCCGACGAAGAGGCAGTAATGGAGGCGGCCGCAGCGACCTGGCCGTCAGATCGGATGACTGATCTTGCATAATCATTCCTGTTCCCGTAATCGGCGGCATCAACGTAGAGCACATCATTTGAGGAGGAGACTTGGTTTTTGATAGCATTTGCGCGCTGCCTCCTGCACTGTTTGTAGTGGACAGGGTGCATGTTTTTGGGAAGCGGGGGAATGTAGAGGTTCTTGTGTATGTGGTGTGAAATGGTGTACTTAGCCTTGGTGATGGATGCTGGAGTGACAGAAAATGTTTGTAGAATGTGTCGGCCTGTCACGGTGTTAGAAAGTCTGTTATACTGCGATGCAAGATGGGCTTCTGTGAGTTCAGGAAGGGTGGTGAGGTGCCAGTACGCATAAGTCTTTCAGTGGAGGTCCGTATGGGTACCTCAAAGCGAATTTATACGTTTTGCGTTAAAGGGTGTCAATCTGATCGGATTCTGATTTAAGAAAATGTAGATAGGGTTTTCAAATGTGGTGTTACTGATAACGAAGACTTGGACCAAGCGGAGTTCAGCCTCCTTTAGTTCACCATGTTTATTAGAGACCCGACCTAGAAGGCGCAAGGTGTGATCTACGGTGGTATGAAGTGTTTTTAGTGTGTACGTGTTGCGCCGGTTGCTTTGTAGAGCATCGAATGTCCGTCTGATAGCCATGTGGCCACCGCATCGGCCTTCATGCATTTCCCGAAGTGCCTCAGCTTGCTGCTGGGAAGGAAGGCAGAGGAGAAATCTACTGCTGGCCAGGCCTTGGTCTCTTTATACAACACTCCATACTGAGTAACAAATTTCTTTTGGTCCCGTTTCTGTTGTTTCTTTGTGCCCAGCGCACCCCTATGTACATTCAGGACTTTAGCGCAAAAGGCTTCCTGGCGCTGTTCCTCGCCCATGTGATCACAGAATCGCACTGAGGGATATGATACTGCAAGAGTTTGGTCTGTCTCAGCTACAGTGAGAGGGTTCCTGGAAATACAATGTGGTGCGTTCTGCAGGATTCCTGATTTACGGATAACGTCAAAATCAAACTCCTGCAAAATCAGCGACCAACGAAGAAGACGTTGGTTTCCTTCCTTGTAGCGTATAAAACCCAACAAAGTGCGTGGTGGTCGCTGACAACTTGAAATTTTCGGCCTATCAGGTATGGTCGTAACTCTCTTGATGCCCATTTCACTGCGAGAGCTTCCAGTTCCGTCGAAGAATAACTCAGCTCTGTACCTTTGGGCGGCCTACTTAAGTATAGTACAGGACGGTAGCGGCGCTCTTCATCCTCCTGCAGCAGCAGACCTCCCAGACGAGCACAAGCGCACACTAACAGACGAGCACAGGCGCGCACTAACTGACATTACTGAGGGCGGATCCACACCTTTATACGTGAACAAGCTGCGCAGGCGCACCGTCACAACAACCAACAACCAAGCAAGGTGCGATAAAAAGAAAATTCAAACAAGGTATGAAAGAAATTGAATTTCAGCACTGTACAGCGCAATGAAAATGTCACACACTCCTAACCTGCTTTCCTGATAAAAAACGCTTCTAATGTTTCGCGAGCCGTTTTTTGACTACTTCTGCCTAGGATTTTTGCACATCAGAATCATGGTTCACAATGCGAGCACGCCATGCAATGGTCAACGAGGTGACTTCTCTTCTTATTAATCAGATTTCTTTCGTGTTCCCCGAGTCGGTCATTGAGGCAGCGCCCCGTCTGGCCGATGCAGACTTTGCTGCAGGGCAGGGAAATCTCGTACACCGCGTTGTTAGTGTGCGACTGTGCTCGTCTGTTCCTTGCTGTGTGTGCTGTCTAGTTGCGCTACTTACGATAGTTTCTTTGATGCATTAAGCCACGGATTTCCACTAGCAGTCACGCAATCCTGACGCTTTTCTGTCGTTGCTGCAGTGAGGGAGCAAGCTTGTCTCTTCGCAGGTTGGGTACACGACGTGAGCGGCTCGTATGCACCGGGCTTCATCCTGGCCGGTGTTTCCATGTACGCTGCTGGCGTAGTGCTTATCGCGGTGCCCTATCTTCAGAGCAAGAAGTCAAGGCGCCGCCTCTCGCACACCGCAACGGCCTGACTCTTGTCTCGCTATATGCAAGAACTTTGGATGAGTGCAGTGTAAAAAAAGAGCTTCATGTGATACTCTTGTGACTATAATACATTCGATAAGCTGCGAACGTCCCAAAATGTAACGCACCCCTGTGTCAGCGTGCGCTATGAATACTTCGTTAGGCAAACTTTAAAACCATGTGATCGCATTGACAAGTAAATTTCATTAAAATAGTTGCTATATTTGGGGTATTTTCGCCGTACCTTTAAGCTATTCCATGCGACGATGTCATCTCGACCTGTGAACAAATCGGTGACAAAATTTCTTTATTATGAACTCTTATTGCCAACATATTCAGAATTCTCCGCGCAAGTGATTTCAGCCTGCCTTCGTTCGCCAACGGGACGTGTACTTCCGTCGAAGAGGGCACAGTAAGGCGACGAAACGAGGCCACACGTTGATGGGAGACATTTTTCGCAGTGATGCTAAGCATGTGAACGATCGCTTAGCGCTTGCGCGGCTCCGCCTGGACAAGCGATTTGAACCGATGGTGGCTGCGATACCTTGTGTGCATTTCATTAAGATGAAGTAATTCTCAGTTTAATCATTTCGCGTGCGAAACCAGTATTTTCATACTTCTTAATAGACTCTCTCTCAATTTCTGCATTTTCGCGTTGTTTGGTTCTTGCGACAGTATTGTTACTAATAATACGCGGAAATATTCTTGTGTACCCTGCAATCTCTGCATTCCTCGGTTTCTTTCTTGCAGTTGTGGGATGTCGATTTGCAAAAAAGTGAAGCATGTGCCTATCTCTGAAGATATGCACATTAAGTCATTAATCAACCAACGCGTATAACAAACGAGTCCCAGTCTGTGTTGAATCTATTCATTACAAACTGCTCACAATCACGCATGAAGTCAGGCGCTTTGTCATGTGGTATCAGCGACCATTTACCCATATTACCCGTGTTCAAGGAAACGCTCGCGCACGCGTGTATCTAAGATAATTTCTCATCAGTCATTTACAGAGTCCGCAATCAGCTTCTTTCGCGAAACGCTAAGCAGAAATAACTGGTACGTAATTCACAGAGCTAGTAACGCTGAACAACCATATGATTCATTCTTTGAAGCATTGAAACAAATGTATGCAATAAACTTTCCTGTGAAAGTGCGCATTAAAAATAGGAAAATACGTAATCCATGGATGAGGCCAGAGCTGCGCAACGAGATTAAAAAGAAAGACCAGTTATATCGGAATTGCATAGCTTCTCGTCGTCCATAGGATCTGGTTGCGCTTAAACAATACAGAAAGAAATTAACTAAGAAGCTTCGATTATCAAGAAAAGAGCGCTGCGCATCTGGTTTGTATATAGAAACGGAAAGACGCGAGATGTTTTGGAATAGGTTGAATGCATTAGTGAATCGAGACCAAGCACAGTGTGACACATTAAGTCTGAAAGTCAGTGGCCAGGAGCTTCCGGTGCTAAATTGGCCGACGCATTCAATAATTTTCTAACTAATGTAGTCATTTACCCAATATCGTCTGATGTACCTGTTTATTTAAAACAACAAACTGAGAAATCCCTGTTATTCCGTCCGGTTACATCAAGTGAGGTCCTAACTATTATGAACCCATATATGCCCATACTCGGAAAAATTGAGCAAACAAATAGTTTTGTTCACGAATAAGGGATTTGTGCCCTCAACAAAACGTACAAAACATTTATTTACTGTCAGGTAAGTGCAACACAGTTTTGCAGCACTTCTTCCACCGAGTTTTTTTCTCGTGGCACTGAGCTCAAGTTGTGTGTTTGCAATTACGGGAAGTAGTATGGTCACTGCTACCAAACTACTGTTAGCACGAATGATGTAATGGCGGGATTTTTGCAAATATTTGAAGAAAACGAAAGCGTCATATAACTTAGGCTATCCTCCGCTCCAGGGCCTCTCCCGTACAAAGTAAACGTTCGCTCAGATGTACTAGTCCGTGCGTGCTAATGTTAAGGGCAAGCAGTGTGTAGGCTATAGCACATGTTTCGGCAGACACCTGCTTCATTTGCTATAAATGGCTCCATTCTTCACCTAAAGAAGCAGCGATTTTAAAGCACATAAAGAAGCGTCCCGCGTGTAGGATACTGGGCATATATGGGTAAGCTTCAATAATAGTAGTAGTAGCGATATAGAGAGTAGCCAGATACGACTTGTGAAATTTGTTGCTGATATCTTAGTGCCTCTTCTTGTTCAGATATACTTTGTTTGGCTACTTGCATGTTTTCAAATAAAATGCAGATTGCAAAAGTAGTATTGTTGTAGAAGAAGGGTTTCTAATGAATTAGAAAATTACAGACATATCTGTTTTGCCAATTATTTTTCAAAAGCCTTTGAAAAGTTAATACATAAGAGGATCATAAATTTTATTCAAAAAGTCACAGTTTCGCCGCAAGGGTGAAACAATGAATGCGATAGCAATAAATTGGAATGTCACACGAAGAACAACACGCAGCTCAAAATTTATAGCCTGCCGCTGAAGCATGAAGAAGGACGTTTGAAAAGAACACACAGATGTACGGAGGACAAGCGCAAACTAACTTCTTAACAGTAGAAAACAGCGCTAAAAGACGGGACAAAGAAAGGACACAAACCACGGCGCTGACTAACAACCAAATGTGTTTTATTCTGCCAGTCCGCATATATATACTACACCACAATCTCAAGGAAACATAAAAGCAAAAAAAAATTAGCCTGCGCAGAGGCCAAAAATACTCAATCGGACAGAAAAGTTAACTCCTTCGGAAGGAGGGAGGTCGAGGAGAGGCTGAGATGTGCCTCTCCGCCGTTATAGATATGATACGCCTCAGAAATGACACGCGCGCGTTCATCATGGCACTTTCGAAGAAAAATCGAGTCTCTAAAAGATGGCTGGCAATCACATTAATTTCAGTAAAAAGACAGTTGACTATTTCTGTGTTGTTTACGGACGTTGTTCGCATGCTCGCGCATGCGGTCATTTGCGCACCGTCACGTTTCACCCACATAGTAACGCCCGCAAGAACGAGGTGTCTTATACACAACACTATCACAACATTCAACATACTTCTAGCGATTCTTCTGGTTACATCTTTTCGTCTTGATCTCTCGATTTACTTGCTGACACAGGCTACCAAGCTTATTTCTGGCAGAAAACAACAACCTAACGCCTGCTCTGCTGACAACTTTCTTAAGATTATGCGCCACCTTGTGCGCATAAGGAATGACCACTACTGTTTGCTGCGGGTGTGTCGCTGATTGAACATCTGATGAGCACTTGCTTTTAAAACCAGATACGAGGCTTTGTGCGATGCTGGTCGAAAGCGTTCTTGGGAAACCTGCAAGTTTCAGGTGTGCTACTTGAGAACAAAAACTCGCTTCAACTTGGTGGTCACAGGACCTCTCAAGTGCCGGCTTCATGCAAGCCCTTGCAATTCCGCGCTTGACAGTTTTTAATGCCGCGCATTGACAATTTCTGTGTATAAGATACCTCTTTCTTGCGGGCATTATTATATGGGTCAAACGGGGCGGTGCACTAATAACCGCATGCGCGAACGTGCGAACAACGTCCGTAAACAAGCCAGAGATAGTCAACTGTCTCTTCACTGTAATGAATGTGGTTCCCAGCCATCTTTTAAAGATTCGATTTTCCTGTCAAAGTACCATGATGAAAGCGCGCGAGTCATTTCTGAAGCGTATCATATCTATAACAGCGCAGAGGAAGGAGTCAGGCTCCCCTCAATCTCCCTCCTTCCGAAGGAGTTAACTTTTTTGTCCGATTGAGCATTTTTAGGGGCGAAGCTCCTTATAGCGGCACCCGTTCGTCCCCTGTATGTAGTGTGTAACCAGTCTTAGCGTTAGTACCAGATCTTGACCTCCAAGGTGGTGCTGGTGGGAGATTTCTCCTGTGCGTTGTTGAACAATAAAAAATTCGCAGCGTGCGCGTTAACTAAAAGCCGACTTCTTCTGTCTCTCATTCCCCATTAGCAGCCATTGGCATGTTCCAGTAGGAAACGTTAGTAGAAGTAGAAGTGTAAGTGTTAGCTAAGAGCCGACTTCTTCTGTCTCTCATTCCCCATTAGCAGCCATTGTTTACCTCCAAGGTAGTGCCTGGTGAGATTTCTCCTGTGCGTGATTAAACAATAAAAATTCACAGCGTACATGTAAAATTAAAGTGAGCTGCAAGTCGCCATGACTCTCATCGACCCTTTAGTATAAACCGGCTCAATCTCGCGTCATTGATGATGTACTAGGCGTGAAGCTGCGCGACGCCGCCGCCAAGATCCTGCCGTACGAGAGCTTCGCCCCACTCATCATCATTCACCCCGTGGATATGCTGTGGAATTTTGTTTGGCCTCTGCGCAGGCTAATCATCATTTTCTTGCTTTTCTATTTCCTTGAGATTGTGTTGGAGTATATATATGCGGATTGGCAGAATAAAACACATTTGGTTGTTAGTCAGCGCCGTGGTTTGTGTCCTTTCTTCGTCCCGCCTTTTAGCGCTGTTTTCTACTGTTAACCATGAACCAACCAGCCCAATTGCGTACCAAGCTAACAAATGTCACAGTTGTTACGTCTCTGTGTTTGAGCAGTGCGCTGCAAGTGAGCTGCTTGGAGAACCCAACGTTCTTAGATATTTCTTCAGTAAAACTTTTGTTGGGCCTAGTTGGTACATAGCATTTAGGAACAGAACTTCCGCGCAAATGAAGACAGACCACGAAGACAAGAAAGACAAGGAAGCGCCAGTCCTTGTCTTTCTTGTCTTCGTGGTTTGTCTTCATTTGCGCTGAAGTTCTGTTCCTAAATAGATATTTCTTATTCTATTAAACTGCGGCGCGTAGAGTGACCCCGCTGCGACTATTGCCACGGGGTGGCGTCTGACGCAAGGTGTGCCCGGCATTCTTTCTTTCCTCCGAGTGGGTACAGAAAAGGGCCACTTTTTCGTGCGCATCTGGAGAGCAGTTTTCAAATTGAAAGGAAATGTAGGAGCGTTTTGTGATAGAGAACGCGGTCAAGCTCCTCCAAGATCTGCGCACCGCCAGCGGTAAATGGTGTACATAAAGGGCTCGCCGTTATTATGCGGGCGTACGCATGGCGCATGGTAGAGTTCGCTAAAGTGGAGCGAGGGGTCCCTGGTTAAAATGCCGAGTCGGGCGCTTCAGAATTTTCTTCTTCTGATTTGTGTTTCTTTGTGCTTTGTTTATATATATATATATATATATATATATATATATATATATATATATATATATATATATATATATATATATATATATAATATAGACAGGACGGCGACGCTGACGGCAACGGCGAAAATCCAGCGGGAATGTCCATATAAGTACTATCACAATAAAATGAAATTGCTCACCGAGTGCCGATTCGGTTTTGTTCAAAACAAATCTACAGAGTTGGCATTACTTCAACGAAAAGAACATATTTTAACGCAGTTCAAAAAGAAACTCATCACAGTTGGGGTGTTTGTTGATGACATTAAGGCATTCTACTTAGTTAATCATGAAATTCTAATAAAAAAAAGAAAACAGATCCCATGCCTTGTGGGAATCGGTTTCGTGCGAAGCAGGCAGCATGTGGTTTTATGCTGCATTTATTGGCCTTGAGCGAAACGTTACGAGTTGAATCGACGGGTTTTTGTAAATAGAGGAGTTGCGCGCACATCGTACGCTTACGAGGTACGCCGACTGCACTGACGTTTAAATCGCAACCTATGGTCTAACGTAGCATCAGCACTCATGTTAGAGCACATACGTCCGTGTTATCGAAACAAAATGCACGCTACACTGTAAAAAATTGTCGTAATTTTATAAGCAATATGCGCGTAACACCCAGGAAAAATTTTCTGTTTCAAGAAAACCGCGAAATTTATCGCGACGTTATGGAAGCTGCTTTTGTTTGAAGTATTAGAAACATTTTATGCGCAATAATGCAGAGACTCCTGGGTTTTGCCCAACACGGCCAAAAATTACAAAAGAAATACAATGAAACCTTCTGGAAACTACGGAAAGGTGCTCCCGGTCATGCAGTGCTACGGTCCTTTGTGTTAAACACAACCATTCATGCATGCTCTTCATTCAGATTCATCAGTGAGTTCATTCCCTTTAATTTTTTTCTTACGCTTTCAATCTCTCTTGATATAGACTTCTTCCCTCGGGGGTTCTTCGACACGTTTTACTCTTGCGTGTGAAGTGCGCTACATGTTTAGTAGTGGCCAGTGTGTCGGAACGGAAGGAAAACCGAAAACTAAAAACGAAAAACACCAATATTTTTAACCGGAACGAAAACGTAACCGAAACTTTATTTATTATTTCGTTCCGGAGTGAAACCGAATTTTTTTCAATCGTTTTCGTTTTCCGTTTCACGAGAAAACTTCGCAATCCAGAACAACTGAGCTCATGCAGTGTGAGCATATCTCAGGGTACAGTATTAGGGCGTGCCTCAGGCAGGAATTCCAAAGTAAAGATAGGTTGAAATTGTGCGAAAAACGAAAACAGTGGCAACCAGAGATGCTTATATTAACGCAAGTGGACTTATGCGTGCCTGTCACGCAGGTCGAAGTGGAGAGGGCATTGCCGGCGCTGAAGTTTCTTACAGCGAAATCTGTTATGAGATCTCAACAGCTGATTTTGGCGCCATAGTTGCTCGCCACCGCCAGTTTCCGTGACCGCTATCGCGTGAAATAAGAAAAAATTAAATGAGAAACAAATTTCTAGGATCGGATGCGATTTTAACCCGCGCCCTCTGCGCGGCGGTCGGGTCTTCCACCACAGTGCCACGCTGGTGCTTGTAACTCCTTCACAAATGTACTCTATACAGGCGTCATGTCAGGCAAGGAATCGTGTTAACATATGTAATGTAGTGTGACAGAAGAGGAAAAATAAGAATCAGTCATCACACAATGTTTTTATTTATTTATTTATTTATTTATTTATTTATTTATTTATTTATTTATTTATTTATTTATTTATTTATTTATTTATTTATTTATTTATTTATTTTGTTAACCCTCTGTTGAGGGTTGTTGCAGGGCGGGCACAATGAAAACGCTTCACATATATACATTTAAGAACGGCCAACTAACGAGAAACATCATTGCTATCACAAATATCTATCTAAGAATACCTGACAATCAGATACATCATTTGTTTGTACAGCTTCTCTGGCAAACTGTCCCACAAGTTTATAGCATCAGGAAAAAAAGAAAAACAACACATATCAGTACGCGTTCGCATTGGTTGCACAATGAGGGGATGAGTTGTTCGCAGAGGCTGTTTCTCAAGCTGCTGCTTTATATATGTATCTTTATTTATTTTTACCTTTTCGTGTAATATCTGAAACAATAATTTCTACTGACACTTCTGTCTTCTTACTTCTAACAGTTCCAAATCGCCTGCCTTTAGCATGTCTGTTACCGAGTCTGTTCGCCTGTATTTTGAACACATAAAACGTGCTGAGATTCTCTCAATAGACCCTTTTCATAAATACGCCACCTGACGGTGAGCTTTTCGTCAGTTTCGCTTCGCAAAGGAGCGTGGGATAGCCCGCGCCATCGTGAGGGCATGGAAAGCGAGCAGTCAAATGTGTGAGTGCTGTGAAGTTTGTGTTGGCGGCTAGTTGTCCGTGTCACCCGCTGAAATCTCACCGTTTGCGTGCTTGAACGAGCTCTTAGTACTCTCCGTTGGTATTTCTGAGGTGCTTCGGATGCACAATGAGCAACATTTTGTACCCTTCAACGGGTTGGACGAGCAGTTTGGCTCGACTGCCGCGGTTGCGGGACCGTGACCACAGCCAACTCGCGTGCGCGCCCGGACCGGGAAAAAAGGCTCGCCGAAGCTACAAACTGCTCGCCGAAAGCTACAAACTACAAACTTCTCACCGAAGGAAAGGAAAGACGTCACTGTCGCGGAACTATGCGACCGCCGCAACCGGTGAAAATCCTGTCTGCCGCAAGCCACACCACGCAACTATTTTCCGAACGCCACGCGTTGGCTATATTTGTACGCAGTGGCGTAGCCAGGGGGGGGGGGGGGGGGTCACACCGGGCCCGTGCGCCCCCCTCCCCCCGAAAGTTTTTTTGCCATGGCACACAGAGCACAAAATGACACTCGACCACATCTGCCTGCCCAGCCCTCACTTCAGATCAAGGTGGTGCCCCCCCCCCCCCCCCGGAAAAAATTTCTGCCTACGCCCCTGTTTGTATGTACTAAATGAACGGTACGCAACTTCATTTTTATTTTTCTGGCTCGCCTGACGAACCCTCGCAGTACTTCTGTACAAACAATCTATCGCAATGCACCGCATGCAGGCACTCGGGAGAAGACTATTCATTCGTAAAAGCAAGGCCACATGGCGCTGTGAAATAAGCACGTCCGTTTCTGTAGCGCGTTTACAAAACGGCGACCTTCCGCCCGTTCGTTTGACATCACGTACGGAAAGAGAGCACGTGCGTTTGTTCTTCAAGTTTTATCGCGTACCTTATCGCTGTTCTCGTCGCGATATCCTCGATGGTGGCACATGGGAACGCAGCACGTCTGCACCATTGCAGCACGCCGTCTCTACGAAAAACGTTTGACAGTTCACGATTCGGCGGTGCTGAAATGTCACGCACTGGCACGTTGCCGAAGCCTGCGTCGTCTGCTGCGGTGCCCTCACAATGGCGGCAGCCTGTAGTTTACGTGCGCGGCGCTAGGGGCGCCCTTTTTCGAAAAGGGTCTATACGCTCCAATTTTGTCTTAAAAACCTTCTGATGCGGACTCCAAACTGCGTAGCATATTCTAGAATAGGCCGTATATGAGTGTTATATGCCAATAATTTCACCCCTCTCGTCGCTTTCGGTATTTTTCCCTCAAAAACATAATTTTTGATATGCTGACGATCGTATGCTGTCTACATGATGAGTCCAATTTAACTTATCCGTAATTGTTACACTCAAGTACTTGAAGCTAGTCACAATATCCAGAGTTCTGTCCTCAATCATATATTCAAACAAAAGCATAGCTTTCTTTTAAGTTATGTGAGTGTAAGTGGACTTTTTGTAATTAATGTCCATCCCCCATTTTCTGCACCACGAACTTAGTGATTGAAGACAGCGGCTGATTTTAAGCTGGTCGTCTCTGCATGTAACTTGGCAATAAATTAGACACTCGTCTGCAAAAAGCTTAATTTTAACAGGTGATTCGACAACTGAAGCAACGTCGTCTATATATATCAGGAACAAGAGGGGCCCTAGCACAGAGCCCTGTGGTACTCCTGAATAAACCTCTAAATTGCTCGATACACAGTTTTTACATTTTACAGCTTGCTGACGGTGTGACAAGTATGCACCAATCCAATCAAGCAACTGCGTACTGATTCGTACACTGCGGAATTTAGAAAGAAGTTTATGGTGCGATACTTTATCAAATGCCTTTGCGAAATTGATACATACAACATTCATTTCAGCTACTGCCACCTTTCCTTTGCGCAGTCTTTTTATCTTGCGTTTCATGTGAATGATACTTCTATTTATCCATGGATTGCGTTGTTTTGTTCTTTTTGTGCGTGTAGGTATAAAGTTGTCTATGCAGTGCTGTACTATTTCTTTAAAACGTCTCCACAAATTTTCGATTGATCCCGTCTCTGAGGCGGTTTGAAAATAATCAAGTGATAGCTCCTGATAATCAAGGATAGATGTATCATCTGCGGGGCAATAAGCTTTAACATGAACATACACACAGGGTCTTGTTCGAGCGCTGGGGCCACACATCACATTCATAGAAATCAATCTATGATCACATATGCCACCTTCGACTGTTATGTCATAATCACACACTTTACCAGAGAAGAAAACCAAGTCCAACAATGACTGCGACGTAATGGTAACCCTCGTATAATCTTTTACTACTTGGCTCAGGTTATGAGAAAGCATGACTTCAAGTAACATGTCAGCACTAGCAGTCTCTACAGGCCCCGTGAAACGTTTTTCCCAAATAATGTGAGGCAAGTTGAAGTCACCAGCCATTATTAGCCTTCTATTTTCATTTACATTGCAACACAAAAACATGTTCAAGTCCTCCAAGAACTCAGGTGGAGTGTAAGGCGGTCCGTACACGGCTCCAATAACATACACTGCGTTAGCATAATTCACCTTACACCAGACCATTTCTGATAAGGTACAATTTATTTTTCATGCGACTATCGCACTTTTGATCACCAATGCAGCACCACCAACTCCGGCAATCCCTGTCCCACCTGAAGATCTTATAACCCGCAGGTACAATCCAACTGTCTTCGATAGTCTTATTCAATCATGTCTCAGTTATTATAACTACATGCGGGCTATATGAAAGTAATAAATATTCGAGCTCTGCTACTTTGTTAACGATGCTCCTTGCGTTTAGCGCAAGCAATCTGAGCTACGATTGCAACGGTGCAACTCGCTTTCCAAACATTCTGACTGATGATCATGCTACCGCTGAACTGCGCAGGTCCGAGTCCTCCGGATTATCTTTGCGGGGCGTTTTATCTTGATTTCGTGTACATGGGCAGCGGATGTTCCGTTCGATATCCCATTCATAGAAGTCACTATTTACCTTAAGCTTATCGTGTATCACTTTTACTTTCGCTCCGTTTGCTCTTTCTGTTTCGTTACTTTGCCACAACATCTTTCTGCGCATGACTGTTTCTTTAGCGTAATCATGACTTATCCTAATAGAGCTACCCTTCAATTTGCTAGCGTTCCTTAGTATACTTTCCTTTTCGCGATGATCGAAAAAATTCATGATTACAGGTCTCGTGCTGTTTAGTCTTTGTCTACCCAAGCGGTGTATTCGATCAACCGCTTTTACGGTGATGCCCAGAGTGTCGTGAAACAGGTTATCAAAAACGGCTTTCTCCAAATCTGATACAGATTCACTAGGCGTTTCAGGAATGCCGAAAACCAACAAATTATTTCGCCTGCTCCTGTTCTGGTATTCAGTTAATTTGTCTGCTTGCTGGCGAACAAGAGATTCCAGGCTACTGATACGTTTGCTCATTTCTTCGATGACCTCTAAGTAACCCGCAAGCTTGTCGCTTTTAGAAGTCAAGTCCGAAATATCCTGCCTCATAGCACCTATACTAGCATCTGATGCCGCCTGATTTTCTAGGATTTTCTCTAGCATATGTGCTGTGCTTGGTCCGGGATTTTCCTCGACATCACCTGACGTCAAGAGCATCAATGCCAAAGACCAACAATCAATCATACAAGCAACACAAGTAGCCGGGCACGGCAATACTAACAAAAATCGGTTGTCCGTTCGTAAGCATGCACTACTGTAATGGTAATGAACCTGCAAAAACAGTATTGCCGGTTTAGGCATGTTGTCCGTAGGCCTTTCGCCGTGCCCAGTGGCTTCCCACCAGTGTTGCGGAGTTGTCACTCCAGAATTGGAATGACTCCGGAATCATACCACGTTTTCGCGACCCCAGAATGAAATAGGAATGGAATTATGTTTTTGTTTTTGTTTTTCAAAAGGGAGCACGTTTTTGTCTACGTGCTGTTTTTCAAACTGCAAACATTAGTGAGCCACGGCCTCGAATTTAACAATAGAGCAGTATTTTTTAAAATGGCTTGGCTGATTACAAGCACGGTACATTTATAAGCAACGGGCCTACTGCAAACCGAGGCATAAGTTAGCATACAAACAAATGCATTATCCCAGCAGACACTGAAGGGAGAAACAAATTACTCCTGTCTGTTGGTTCCCATTGATACCCCCACGAAAGAGGCGAATACTCTATGCACAGCCTGATCTTTCTCTAACGAGCAGTTTAGTACCTGACACACGTAAATAACCCTTGCGACAAGGAAGACGTTGCATACCTGCGCAGAGGCGAACACGGAAAGTTCTCCTCACCCCATCCAAGCTTGCGAGGAGCGCTTGACAAGCGTGAGTGCTGACGAGCAGTGCGGCCCAGTGTTCCGCATTCGATGCGTAGGCACAAAGTGCCCGAGCGGTGCTCTGTTCCAACTAATACCAGCAGATCTAGAGGTTTTTTTTCCGCATTAACTAAATCTTAGCTTTCCATATATTCACGACCGCTTCAGAAGCGTGGCCAAACTGCTTAGGCTTCTTGAATACTACTTTCGCCAGCATAAAAATAAGCTATATCGTCATTTTATTTTAGCATTAACACATTTAGGCTTAAACAATATTAACACATCACCATTCGTTCAAACATCTTCACCCTGCAAATACTATATGTAGCGGGAGAACTGCCCCTATGGGAATTAGTAAGGTGGTTGTACTGCACGAAATATGTCACCAAGCTATTATCCATCGACTTTGGTAACGTGTCTTGCGTACTTTTGCAGTTCTCAATGCATGTGTTGACATCAGCTTTATGGGGCGTTCATTCTTAACCTGATAAAACTATCAATATGCCTTTCCTACGTCGAGGAATTACAGCATGGGAATTGAACTGCCCAGCCTATCCCGAAGAGGGAATGGGTTAAGTTTTTTTTTTTCATTCCGAGGAATTGAAAGGAATGGAATTGCGGCAAGTTCTAATTCCCCTTAATATAATTGGAATGGAATGGACGCACCCATTCCGTAGCAATGCTTCCCACCCACTGCAAAGTGCTCAGCCATAATTTTTCATCATCATCAGCTACAACACAAAGCGTACAGACGGGTCCACTGTTAAAGGGAACACTTGTGTGCAGGGCATATTCGGATTTCGTTCTCTTGCAAAAGCATATATAGTGGCTTAGATCGGCATAAGACTACTGGTGGTTGACAGTCGCGACTCCTTTTGACAGAACAGTGACATGCACGAACGAAGTTTCCCCATGCACTGGCCGTTAGGGGGGAGCAATATGAAGGGTGCTCATTCGAGTGTTCCCTTGAATGGTGGACCGTACTGTACATAATGCCTTACAGATGTGTAGCGGGTACCACGATTTTCCGAAAAAGGACGAAAAATGGCACAGTGAGAACTTCGCTACTTCAGAAAAATTATGATGATTTATGGCGTACTGGGCACCTTGCATGTGTAATTGCATTAGTTGCCCCAAGAGACTCTGCAGCTGACTCTACAAAGTCCGCTCTTCCAGCTTTCGCTGTGACTGTGCTGCGTGTTCCGCGCAGGCCTGCATGGCGATCTTTTTATCAGAACAGCGGTCTCACACATCAGAGAGTACACTCAATGACGTGCTGCTTCTGAGATCGTGCTCACTCTCTTGACAAAAAGCATTGAGCCCACTAAAAAAAATTCGTATTTGTCTTTTCAGAAAATAAATCCTATGACTTTGAAATTAATACTCGTTTGTGCTAGTTTTGGTAGGAATTCGTGGTACAGTAAATTCCGCTCCTCTGAAGAACGTGTTTTACCCTTGTCCCGCTTTCTAAAAAGGAGGGCAAGTAACTACATCACAAATCCAATGTTTTCTATGATTACCCTAACTTCAAATTTTTGCATAGAAGAAAAACCGTTACGAACCGTTACGGAACATTTCTTTTTTCGTTTCGGAACAGAAACGGAACGGAATTTTATGCGGTGGAACGAAACTAAAACCGAAACGAAAAACATTTCGTTCCCCCACCTTCGTGGTGGCTGCATTTAATTTAAGCCTTTTTAAATTTTTGTCTGGATGATTGCATCTGCTTAGTGAGTTACGTCAACTGCATTCTCCTGTGTTGCTGTTGGACATTTTTCGGCTGTATGTTGCACAGTGCACTCTTGATCTGTTGATTGAGTTCTGGCATACTTCTAATTATTTTGACTTGCACTGTTCTTAATAGAGCATAAGTGTTTGTCATTATATCTTTTTGCTCATGTTTGTGATATGTGCTATTTTCAATAAAATGTTTTGTGTAAAATTATGCAGTAACCTCACCTGCATTGGCTAATCTACTTGCGTTGTTATGGCTTGTAGCTCTTAGTTTTCCTACAACTAGGGCGTCGAGCGATTACGGTGTTGCACCCCTGCGGCCGTAGACAAGTCTACGGGACATCCCGGAGACGCAGGAGCGCGGTCGGTGCCGAACCGCGAGTGCCCGTTTCTTCCTTTCGTTTCCATTACTTTCATTTACTCAGATCGTCGCTCTGCTCTCCTTTTCTCCTTTCTCCCTAATACTCTCGCACCATCCGGAACATTATGGGAACCCGCTCACAGAAAAACGAAAAGAATAAATAGAATAAATAAAGAAGAGAAGATACAGATCTCGGAGGGCGTGTTTTTGCAAGCTATACTGTAAACACAACTTAGCCAGTATGGGCCTTTTTAGCAATTGACATGTCTTTTTACCACCGAAACTCGAAATGCGAACCCGCGCCGAAGGGGGAAAAAGGACTCAGACCGTTATTTTTTACTCATCCTCAAGCATTAGAAGTTTTGGGAGTTGCGCCGAAGTAAAATGCTTGTAACAGAATGAAAAATAATCATGCGAGGCAGACAAGGGAAACACGCCCATTTGGTCACGAACTAAACAGCGAACAGAGCCATCGGCCATGGTCAACATGACGATCAGCCTAAGCGTCGAATTCGTAAAAGCTATTTTTGCACACACGTTTGAAATAACCCGCGTAGCGTTATCGCTCTACTTTTTATTGCGACAGCAATTATATGGACAGTCTCGGCTGATTTTTGCCGTCGCCGCCGTCATGCACCGTATATGTATATGTCTATATATATATTGACACTTGTGTTTCTTATCACTTTTGCTGTATTCGGTTTTCGCCCACAAAGACTGTCAGCAACGCTCAGCGCAAACCGCGCCTGATTGTTCGAGAAGCTTCCCGATTACTGTAGATCGTTTTGTTAAGATTGCGCGCAAGAAGCGAACACTCGAGCTTATTCCAGAGTTTGCGCGGCAACCAGCGATAACGCTGGAAGATTCGACGACACATGTATAAATACCGACGCGCTTCACCGCTAGTCAGTTTTTCGACGGCCGACAGCCAGTTTGCGGCTATCAGTGTACAGCGTCTATTGCTGTAGTTTGAGTTTTCATTTCCCGGCCACAAGTTCGGCCAAATCGACGACAACCACGACCAGCGAACTAGCCGTAGGCAACAAGGTCTACCACCGAAGTACGGGCCTCTACCCGAAAAGACTCGGAAGACCAAGGCCAGGACCACGACTGCGGCAACGATGACAGCCACTGCGCCACCGCCCGCGATGGTGATGCAGCAGTCAAGGGAGCCGCCGTCTTTCGGGGATCATCATGTGAGGACCCAGAGACCTGGCTCGAGTCGTACGAGAGGACTGCGGCCTTCAACAACTGGGACATCAGCGAGAAGTTACGCTATGTGTACTTCACTAGTAACCATATTTGTAGCGCAAAAAAACCAGACATAGACACAAGTAAGGAACACAGGACGGGCGCTAGACATCAACTGATTTATTACTACGGACAACATAAAAAGCCAAAAAACCGTCGGACATGAGCGCATGCGCACCATCACACTCCGAGGTGCTTCCTTATACCTGCGTCACCACGTTTTACCACCTTACATGCGCAAGATTTCCTTTCAGATATTCAAGCTCTTTACGAGACAAGGCTATCGACGCAACACTGACACATTTTCTGTCATTCTCACTTATAGCAAACGCTTCTATAATTTCTCGCGTTGCCTGGTCCTTGCCTTTCTTAAGCACACTTGTAGTGGTGAGTTCTGGAGCACAGCCACACCGGCGGCAATGGTCCGCCAAATGTCCCCCCGCTGCCTGCGCATCAACTGCCGCACGGTGCTCTCGCAATCTGTCATTAAGACAGCGCCCGGTTTGTCCTATGTAGCATCTGCCACAAGTAAGGGGTATCTTGTACACGACACCCGTCTCGCAAGGTACAAACGGTGTCGCGTGCTTTTTGGAGCACGCACTTTTTTCTTTGCGACCATTCACCACAGGGCACATACGGCCCAGCTTCTCTGGAGCAGAGAAAACCACCGACACACCGCATTTTGCTGCCACCTTCTTTAGCCGATGGGAGAAGCGGTGAATGTATGGCAAGGCTGCAGGCCACGCACTTGGCTTGCCAGAGGGCCTGGATCGAGCCTGCCCTTCAGTCTTCGCCTCATTTAGGAGGACTTCTGCCACAGAACTGATGATTTCCCTGGAAAAACCCGCCCTCTCGAGGCGTTCCACTTGGCGCTGCAAACTTTGACCAACACGGTGGTCACATGACTTTGCGAGGGCCGCCCTAAGGCAGCTGACAGCAATTCCCCTTTTTATCAGTTTCGAATGTGCCGAATCATACCTGAGCATTTCCTTTTTTGAACGTGGTTTGTAGCTCCAGCACACGTGCTTCTCAAGCATCTCAAAACACACATCGAGGAATTGTATACACCCCCTTCCGGCATTTCATGCGTAAACTTGAGGCCTTTTGCACATGCACTAAACACATTTAGAATACTTTGGACACATTTTTCTCGTGCAACAGGTTCTACCCCCCTTATCACCACCAGGTAATCGTCAACATATCTAAAAATTACTGCTCTGGGAGCCTGGTCAATGTGCGCAGCAATGCGTCTGTCACAATCGGCTAAAAACAACGTACTTAAAATTGGAGCTATGCTCGATCCAATACAAACACCCTCCCTCTGTATAAAAACCCGGTCATTAAAAGATACATATGTGTTCGCAAGATAAAAGGATAGTAAATCTAAAAAACTCTCAGTCGATAGCCCGGAGGAGCTGTGAAAGCTCAAAGGGTCCGACTCCTCGATGGCATCTCTTACCACCCTGAGAATTTCTTGCTGAGGAATAGAATAAAAAAGATCCTCGGCATCGACGGAAAAGGCAAAAACTTCCTCCGAAGGACTTTCTAATTTCCGGAAAAATTCTATCACTTCATCCGAATTCTTTACCAAAAAGGGATCTGTGACCTTCAGACCCGACAGATTTCGCTGGAGGTACTTCGAAATCTCAACCTGCCACGTGCCCTTCTCTGTGATTATTGCGCGAAAGGGAACACCATCTTTATGAGTCTTTGCCGTGAAAAAAAAAATCTCAAGTGACCCTTTCTTAGCCGCAAGTACACTCTTTCGTAGGCGACACAAATTCAACTTTTCGCATAGTGCTAGCGCCTGTCTCTTAGCTTTAGCTGGAACAACTTTTGCAGCTTTGAAGTTCTTTGTGATCGCTTCTTGTGCCTTTTTACCGTACATTGACATAGAAGTAACAACGAACGCTCCCTCTTTATCGCTTATCAACAGCGCAAGATTACTTTCTCGCAAATAATCAACACACCTACGCACCGGAAGCCGCTTTCTGTTCTTGCCTTCAGGCCTAGAATTCAAACAATCCACACCCTCAGCTATACACCTACCCTTATCTTGCTCATTTGCACTAACGGCTACCTTCCTGACTAGCGACAGCACTTCTACAGGTGATTCGTTTGGCTCACTCGCGAATTTCGGACCATGTTTGAGTACAGATTCCACATCCTGGGAGAGTGGCTCTACATCAAGGTATTCTACTTTTCCCATGGTTGTCCTCCCTTTCTGGCGCGACATTTTCCACGCACATAACACCGGTAGATACGCCTTCCAGAGAAGTTCGGTCCCATAAGCAGCTTCGCGAGAAAGAACACCAAACGCAAAGTCTCTTTCTCGTCCACCAGTACCACCCGAAGAAACGGACACGCGTAAGCACACTTGAAGAAACCTGACCTGTCGCCACAGTTCGGAGCGCAACATCTTGGTGATTCTCCTGGAATATCTTTCAGACGCCTGGAACGGAGCGAAGACAGCCTGCACCTCCAGTGGTACGAGTCTGTTGTTCAAGCAGAACGTGCACACTCTCGCTCGGCACGTGGTGATAGCAAGAAGGTTGAACAAGGCCACCGACGGATTGGCACACAGAAAAGAAGGGAGAACAGGGCCCTTTGTACTTGAAAGTAGAGCAGTCAAGGCGGTGATGCGGGCTAGTTGGTTTGAATCACTAGTAACCATATTTGTCGTGCAAAAAAACCAGACGTAGACACAAGAGCTTGAATATCTGAAAGGAAATCTTGCGCATGTAAGGTGGCAAAACGTGGTGACGCAGGTATAAGGAAGCACCTCGGAGTGTGATGGTGCGCAGCGCTCATGTCCGACGGTTTTTTGGCTTTTTATGTTGTCCGTAGTAATAAATCAGTTGATGTCTAGCGCCCGTCCTGTGTATGTGTTCCTTACTTGTGTCTACGTCTGGTTTTTTTGCGCTACAAATATGGTTACTAGTGATTCAAACCAACTAGCCCGCATCACCGCCTTGAATGTGTACTTCGCTTTGGAAGACAGCGCCAGGACGTGGTTCGAGAACAGGGAGTCTACCCTGACAACGTGGGACATCTTCCGGACCAGCTTCCTCGCAGCTTTCACAAGCGTCGTGCAAAAAGAAAGAGCCGCCGCTTTACTGGAGACACGGGTCCAGCTCCCGAATGAAAAAGTGACAATCTTCGCGGAAGAAATGGCCAGACTCTTCCGCCACACCGACCCTAACATGACCGAGGAGAAGAAGGTCCGTTTCCTCATGCGAGGAGTAAGGCAAGAGCTCTTCGCTGGGCTAATGCGAAACCCATCCAAGACAGTCCAGGAATTTCTCTCCGAGGCCACAACAATCGAGCAATCGAGAGCACGTTGGAAATGTGCTCCCGGCAATACAACCGCCGCTTGATCCCAGACAACGCAGCGGTTCGAGCTATCGGCTCCGACGACTTGCGCGAGAGCATAAGGGCCGTAGTGCGCGAAGAACTTCGTCGAATGTTCCCGTCGTGCCAGCCTCAAGATGCCTCGATCGCAGACATTGTCCGACAGGAAATCCAGCAGTCGCTGGGCGTCCCTGAGTCAGCGCAGCCGCAGCTGCAAGCAATGAGCTATGCTGCTGCAGCCCGACGTAACGCCCCCCTCCTCGCCCACGTCAAGACGCCGCGCCGACCCAGCAGTTCCGCCGCGAGGCACTACTGCCGCCACCACCAACGTCATATCGCCCGGCAGCCGGCCAGCGATACATGCCGAGGAAGACAGACGTTTGGCGCGCCCCTGACAACCGCCCGCTCTGTTACCACTGCGGGGAGGCCGGCCTTACATACCGCCGCTGCCAGTACCGTCAGATGGGGCTACGCGGATTCGCCGTCAACGCGCCGCGCCCGCGGCCAGGCGAACGGCCTCGCGACATCGACGACTACCTCACCGGAACACAGTGGCAAGAACGATGACCTTCCCGCTCGCCGCCGCCCGGGCGCTATATGTCACCACACCGCCGGCAGTACACTGGCCCAAACCGCGGCCGGTCGCCTAGCCCGTATCCGGGAAACTAAGGGCAGAAACCGATGGAGGTGCGGTTGCTGTACGACGAAATACCGAAGGTCCTCCGCGGCCGCCAACGACGACAACGCGACGAGACCTCCAGAACATGACGCGAAGCGGACGAAGCCCTGCAAACCTCGCGGACCGAAAAAGATCTAACGACGCAGCATGGAAGCACCGCAACAAATCGATGCCGCCGTGATCCTACGCCGCGACGTAACCGCAACGCAAGGCGACGGACTAGCGACTTCGACGTTCTCATCGACGGCCACAACGTCACCGCTCTTGTCGACACTGGGGCCGACTATTCCGTCGTCAGTGGTCCATTCGCCACCAAGCTGAAGAAAGTAAAGAGCGCTTGGAGTGGACCCGAAATCCAGACAGCTGGAGGCCACCTGATAACGCCGATTGGTGTCTGCACGGCGAGAGTCACCATCAATAACCGGACTTATCCTGCGAGCTCCGTAATCTTACAAAACTGCTCCAGGGATGTAATACTTGGAATGGACTTCCTAAGTGAACACGGCGCCGTCATCGACCTGAGCTCTGAGTCGATAAAACTAACCTCAGATAAAGCGCTCCCGCCCCGCGCGACGCCAGGGAACCATGCATTGAATGTGATAGAAGAGCAGGTGACCATTCCGCCGCGTTCCAGCGTCATTATTTCCGTCGGCACCGAAAAACCTGCGTATCTTGAAGGCGTCATCGAGGGCGATCAGCACCTACTCGTGAACCGTCAAATCTGCGTCGCACGAGGTATAGCCGAGCTGCGTGACGGTAAAGCAAAGGTAGTGCTGACAAACTTCAGCCACGAATATAGGCACCTCAACATTGGTACGACGGTCGCCTACATTCACGAATGTGTGGCCGCCAGCCATGCCTTCGCCCTCTTCGATGCTGCCGAATCTGCTTCGACGAATCGAGGTCTAGAAACAGATTTCGACGTCAACCCGAGCTTTCCGAAGGTCAAGCAAGACCAGCTCAACACCCTACTCCTGCAGCACAAGGACTGCTTCTCACCATCGTCAAGAATTCGACAGACCCCAGTCGCGAAACATCGTATCATAACAGAAGAAAGCGCCTGACCAATCCGTCAGAACCCGTACCGATTTTCGACGCGAGAACGCGAGGCCGTCAAGAAACAGGTCGGCGAAATGCTACGCCACGACATCATCCAGCCGTCCAAGAGTCCGTGGCGTTAGTGAGGAAGAAGGATGGGACCCTACGTTTCTGCGTCGATTATCGTCGCCAGAACAAAATCACGAAAAAGGACGTCTACCCACTTCCACGTATAGACGACGCCCTAGATCGACTCCACAACGTGAACTACTTTTCTTCTATGGACCTCAAGACCGGCTACTGGCAAATCGAAGTCGCTGAGAGACACCGAGAAGAGACTGCCTTGATTACACGGGACGGCCTCTTTGAGTTCAAGGTCATGCCCTTCGGTCTTTGCTCGCCACCTGCGAGTTTCCAACGAGTCATGGATACAGTATTAGCTGTCTTGAAGTGGCAAACTTGCTTTGTTTACTTGGTCGACGTCGTTGTGTGTTCCTCAAACTTCCACGAACACCTCCAGCGCCTTGAATCCGCACTTCAAGCAATCAAGAACTCCGGGCTCACCCCGAAGCCAGAAAAGTGCCTCTTCGCGTACGAGGAGCTCTTGTGTTTCGGTCACGTGATCAGCAATACTGGAGTGCGCCCAGACCCGCAGAAAACAGCTGCCATCGCCGCTTTCCCGTCAGCCGCCGACAAGAAGACCATGCGCCGATTTCTCGGCTTGTGCGCCTATTACAGACGCTTTGTCAAAGACTTTTCACGGATCGCCGAGCCACTAACGCAGCTCACGAAGACCGACGTCGAATTCAGGTGGCAAACAGCGCAAGTCGAAGTATTACATGAACTGAAACGACGCCTGCAGACGCCTCCGATACTTGCGCATTTCGACGAATACGCCGATAGGGAGATTCACACCGATGCAAGCAGCGTAGGACTCGGCGCCGTCCTTGTGCAGCGGACGGACGGACTGGAAAGGGTTATCAGTTATGCTAGCCGGTCGCTGTCTAAGGCAGAGGCCAACTATTCCACAACAGAAATGGAGTACCTCGCCATCATCTGGGCTACGTCAAAGTTTCGCCCCTACCTCTACGATAGGCCCTTCAAAGTTGTGAGCGACCATCACGCCTTATGTTGGCTAGCTAACTTGAAGGACCCTTCAGGTCGTCTCGCACGATGGAGCCTAAGACTTCAAGAATTCGACATTACCGTCGTGTACAAGTCCGGAAGGAAACACTCCGACGCCGACTGCTTGTCTCGTGCCCCCATCGACCCACCACTGCCCGACGACCAGAATGATGACAGCTTCTTGGGAACCATAAGTGCCGACGACTTCGCCGAACGACAGCGAGCCGACCCTGAACAGAAGGGTGTAGTGTAATACCTCGAGGGAAAGACCGCCGTCGTTCCGAAAGTATTCAAGCGAGCACTGGCGTCGTTTTTCTTACGCAACGGCGTTTTCCAAAAGAAGAACTTCTCACCACTTCGAGCCAAGTACCCTCTCGTGGTGCCTTCAGAATTGCGACCAGAAGTCTTCCAGGCCCTGCACGACGACCCGACGGCTGGACACCTCGGACTTTCCCGAACGCTCGCACGAGTACACGGAAAGTACTACTGGCCGCGCCTTGCCGCCGACGTCACTCGCTACGTAAGGACGTGCCGAGACTGTCAGCGACGGAAGACCCCGCCCACAAGACCAGCAGGCTTCCTTCAGCCGATCGAGCCTCCTCGGCGACCATTCCAGCAGATCGGGATGGACCTCCTGGGGCCGTTCCCAACGTCGACTTGCGGAAATAAATGGATCGTCGTGGCTACCGACTACTTCACCCGCTACGCCGAAACAAAAGCCCTGCCCAAAGGCAGTGCCGCTGAGGTAGCCAAGTTCTTCGTTGAGAGCATCGTCCTTCGACACGGCGCCCCAGAGGTTCTCATCACCGACAGAGGTACGGCGTTCACGGCTGACCTAACTCAGGCGATCTTGGAATACAGCCACACAAGCCATCGCCGCACCACCGCGTACCACCCACAGACCAACGGCCTCACCGAGCGTCTAAATAAGACCATCGCCGACATGCTGGCCATGTACGTCGACGTCGAACACAGGACGTGGGACGCCATCCTTCCGTACGTGACCTTCGCGTACAACACGGCCGTACAGGAAACGACGCAGATGACGCCATACAAGTTGGTCTACGGACGGAGCCCGGCAACGACGCTCGACGTCATGTTACCAAATGTGACCGACGAGGAAAACATCGACGTGACCACCTACCTACAGCGCGCCGAAGAAGCACGACAGCTCGCCCGCCTACGGATTAGGAACCAGCAGACGACTGACAGCCGCCGCTACAACCTTCGACGACGCCACATGGAATACCAACCCGGTGACCGTGTATGGGTATGGACGCCAATACGCCGAGGGGGACTTAGTGAGAAGCTTCTGCGACGATACTTCGGACCGTACAGGATACTTCGACGCGTCGGCGCACTCGACTACGAGGTTGTCACTGACGGCATTACGAACTCTCAGCGGCGCCGTGCGCGACCTGAAGTCCATGTCGTGCGCCTTAAGCCATATTGCGCGCGCTAGTCAATCTGAGGACTGTACTTTTGCTTTATTATTGTAATTTCGTGCTTGTGCTCATTGTTTATTGTACTATTTTGCTTGTGCTTATTGTTTATTGTACTTCCTTGCTTTGTTGTTATTTGTTGTTGCATGCGTAGGCCACCCCCCGCCCCCTCCGTGTTCTTCTTTAAGCATCGGGACGATGCTTTTTCAGAGGGGTGCATTGACACGTGCGTTTCTTATCACTTTTGCTGTATTCGGTTTTCACCCACAAAGACTGTCAGCAACGTTCAGCGCACACCGCGCTGACCAAGCCCTGAGCGCAGCAAGGTTCACTTGCGAAAGCGGTGTGGGTTTTCGTTCTAGCTGTTACCATGGAACGGGTAAATTACCCTTTTTATTACGTTATCTTTGTGATCAAAGTATTGGGGTTGTGCAGTGGGGTTGTGCCTTATGTTCTCGTGCGGTTTACATGTAAAATAATAAAACCTGGAACAAAGCACACCTCTCACGTGTGCTTGATCCACGTTTTCATACCAGTGGTAGATTATTCGTTTTGTAATGGCTGCTGCCCAAACTGCTACTTTGTCATCAAGTGTGCAAGGACTCTCTGGTCAATTATTTATCCTTTTCTTCCCGTTAAAAACGTGAACAACTACTTCGGCTAAAACTTTATGTATTTCTGTGTAAAATACGAACAACGCGTCTTCACAGAGAAACATAGCCGGTATTATCATCAGAAGTGAACACTAAATAGGCGTCTAGTTTTTTCTCTCATTACGATGAACCAACTAGCCCAGCAACAAGTACTTCTAAGAAGTGAACACATTTCTCACATTAATAAAATGTCTGTTTACGATGGTGAAGCGCTAGGAAGGACGGAGGCTTTTGAAGAACACAGGACAAAGCGGCATTACCGTATTAGAAACTAAAAGTTTCATTTAGAAATAACGCCCTCATATATGTAAAATAAATGTACTATCGCGCTCAGTATGAGCTACATCCCGCGAGCGCGTGGCCGAGCGCTCTGCAAGGTTGTACAGTGACGCCGATCTTGGCAAAATTTCGATTTATTGGGAGAGAGTTTGGCTGTTCCTGCGGGCGCGCATCGCTTCCACTTGCGTTCTCCCTCGCCCTCGTTTTGCCCTGCGGTGATATCAGCTTAGGAAATGATAACTTCGCGGACGAAAGCAAGGAAGTGGGGGCGATACGCGCTCATACGAGCAGCCAAACTCTCTCCCGATAACTCGAAAATATGCCAATATCGGCGCAACTGTACAACCTTGCAGAGCACTCGGCCACGCGCTCGCGTGATGTAGCTCATACTGAGCGCGATAGTACGTCATTGTTTCTGAAGGAAACTTTCGGTTGCTAGTAGCGCCTGGTCCTGGGTCCTTCAAAAGTATCCGTTTTTAGATGCGAAGTATCTTAAGGCCGAGCTCAATCCGGTGGTGGTGGTGTGCGGCGTGACCACCCTTACTGCGCATGCGCATATCCTCTCCACACACCTCCTCTCCACTCACCCTCTCCCCTTCCCCTCTCCCCTTTCCCTCTTTCCACTTTCCCTCTCCCTCCCCTCTCCCCTACCCCTCTCCCCTCTGCCTTTCCACTCTTCCTCTGAAACGCGGGCTAGACATGCCGAAATTCTCTCCTGCGCAACGCCGCGATGAGCTCGAGCGCATGCGCGTCCCCTCCCCTTCTCTCTCCTCTCCTAGGCTGCCCCCCTCTTGCCCGCCTGTCGACCGCGTTCCCCGCTCGTCCTGTGAGAATAACGGCCAGGCTAGATGGAGGATACGACGCGCGTAGCGTTCCTCTTCGCGTTCCACGACGCGAGGTCGGTAGCATGCCCAACGAACGCCAACGGAACGCGATCGTGCAAGTGCTCCGGCTTCGCATCGCCTCATGGTCCCCTTTAGCGGGAGATGGTGTAATTTTTGTAGCACTTCACCATCATGAGCGTATACCAAGGTGCCCAACTGGCAGACACGTCTATTTAGTGTTCATGAGACCCACTGAAAAACAAGAACGCTACTTCTTCAAAGTAACAGTTACCGTTAAACAAGTTACTCATGTGAACATGCGAGCTCATTCAACAAGCAAACCTTGTTTGCCTGGTTGGTGCGTGCTTCATGGAATAACAAGACGCAATCTTCCAAGGAAAGGACATACGCACTTTCTTTTCGCCTGTCCTTTTTTGGTGTATTGCGTCTTGTAATTCAATGAATCCTTCAACAAGGATTGTCGCAGAGGCCTTTGCAGTTTGAGCAGAACGGTAACCCTGTGACAGCTAAAGTTCAAAGTAAGGCCGACTGGAACACTATGGCGAAGTGCCACAGAAAATAATGGGCATGTGAGAGGACGTCCCATTGAGGTACTCTTTCAGGACGTGAACCTGGAATCAGTTACATTTAGTTATTTGTTCATACAAATAATTTTTGCAATATTGTAAATTTAGTTGCACGGAAGAAACCAACAAAACATATAGTAGTAGTGCGTGCAGGATGGCCGTTTCGCTGTAGATGAACTTTTAGCAGATGAACTGGCAAAATTTGCTGTCTCTCTTATAGTGCGTTCGTCAGCCACGTGGAATGACTGATGGCTATGGCAGCTCAGCATTTTATTTGATAAAACTGTATGTTGAGTTTACTAGTAATAGCATGGTAAGCGTTTATATCTTCTACGTTACAACACTGCGCACATGTATAACAGAAGTACGCACAAACAGGCTCTTTTATCCACTGGTTTATTTTCAACGAACTCAAGCAACATCAAAACATGCACAGAAACGCGCATGCGCAATGGATGAAGTAATGTCAAACAACCACGGCCCTGAGAGCAAGTCTTGTAGGAAATTTACGGCAGGCCGAACACCTCGACCTCAGCGAGCTGCAGGACGTTCTTTAGCGGCTCTTGGCAATCTGTGCAGTTCTGGGTGATCTGTATACTGACGTAGCGGCCTCTGACGGGGCACGGCTTGCACTCGAGGAACACCAGCGCTTCGTCTTCGATACCGCCCTTCTCGTGGTAGTGGCAGCGCGTGTTTCCTTTGAACGGCACGTCGTTGTATTCAGCTGTGATGGGTAACGGACCCACGCGCACGTCGAAGTCGTGCAGCCTGTCTCCTGCATATAGACATAGGGGTTTATGTATGTGGAGCCCTCAAAATAAATTGTGCGGGAAAATTAGGCGAGCGAAAAGCCTTGGTTGACGCATTATCCAGGCTTTGTAAACACCTTGCTTAAACAGAGAGCGCTTGATATAGACATACTGCCTTTGTGTTCTCTTCGCTGCATGTCTGTCATGTCTACAAGAGAGATATGAAAACTTCAAAACTTCTATTCTGCAATGCATTTTGCTATCTGAGGAGAAAAGGCAGGGCGTGCAAACACGGACACAAGAAAGAAGTCAGGACTCCACAAACGCCGTGTGTCCGTGTGTTCGCCGCGTGTCCGTGTCTTGTGTCCGTGTTCGCACGCCCTGCCTTTTTAGAATGAATACTTATCAACTAGCTCAGCTCTCTGTTATTCTGAGGAGAAATCAATTACGTCGCCAAACTGCCTGCGCAGTCGGCCCGGTACTTGATGTATTTTCCCAATGGAGCTCTATACGTAATGACTTAAGGCGCCTACTGCACGCCTACATGACAGGTCCATAGGGGGCATGGGGTCACACGAGCTTGTGTTCCTCGACGTGGACCGTTGCATTTATGGGCAGAAAATACTGCGACCTTCAAAACCGGAACGTCACCGCAAACCACGAGACATAGCGCAACTTAGCCATTTTGAACAACAAAAGCACTGCTTGAGTGCTTTGCGGCGCACCCAGACACCGAAGCCACTCTCTTAGAAAAAAGAAAAGACTCAAAATATGGTCACCACATCCAATCGAAGAAATTCGATTCTTAATTTGGCCCTTTTTGTAAGGTGGAATCAAAAATGGAGGGTTAACTTTTCTCCAAGAGCGGAATGACTCTCATGAAGGTATCCACGATTAAGTGGGCGCCGTATACGTTATATACTATATCACGTGGCTGGTGTTCGGCGCCGATCCTGTGTTCCGTGGCGCGCGGCTCGTATTTGGCGCGACGGCGGCGACTCGGCGAATGCGCCACCTCTCTCTGTCTACCTTGTCTCTTTGAGTGTGTTGCGTGTCTTGTAATTTGCAGTTTTGCGTAGAGATAACTTGCGCATATTCGGTTGCGGTCACGCCATATTGTGCGCCGAGGCTCTGTGTTGGAAGTGACGCTTGGAGGCATAGGCGTGCGCAGGTTTCCCCATTATGGGGGGCAAAGGTTCATCGCAGCGCCCCTGACCCTATTAAGTCAATGTATGGGGCAGATTTTGCGCCCCCCCCCCCTCTTAGGCGACTCGTAGGGTCAATGTACGGGGCAGATTTTGCGCCCCCGATCTTAAGTGATTAGGGGGGCGGCCGCCCCCCCTGCCCCCCCTGTGCGCACGCCTATGCTTGGAGGGGCCACATTCATGGAGTTGCGGACACGGACAACGTGCGCTTCTTAACGGTGAGTGTGCGCTTTTATTGATGATTAGAGGGGTTTTGTGGCGCAAGGGCCATGGGTGGCCAACGAGGGGCTTGTATTTGATGTGCTGTTAGCGATGACAAATGATTACGATGACAGGGTGCATTATGTATGTATACAGGCCTAAATTAACGCGCTATGTAGATGTGTAAAACGTGTGTGTAGAGTATAAAATTATGGCAGTGATATGTAATGTGATCTATGGGTGTGGAATGAACTACAAGTGAGCATGATATCTACGAGTGAAATATGGGAGAATAGCACGAATGCCTCCTCAAAGCCTTTGAGGCCAAAGGCAGGGACGCAGGTGCTTTCTCTAATGTAGCTACCGCAGCAACAACCTCTTTTGAAAGGTCGTGCTACGAAGTGCCTGCGTATATGACGCGAAAGCTATAGACTTCTTTCAAAAACGCGAAAAGTGACTCATGTTTAAAGACCGGTTCCCTACCGATGAACATTAATGGGTGAAATTATATTTGTTGTCGGTAGGGTAATGGAAAGTGTTGTTTTCTAAGCGTGTCTAATTCTTTACACTGCATTAAAATGTGAAGCACGGTTAGTGCTTCACCACATCTCGCACACAAAGGTGGATCGCCGCCGGACAGTAGGTATGAGTGTGTACTACGCGTGTGTTCTGTCCTTAGCCTTGTAAGTGTTACTTCTGTGCGGCGTGACTTTGATACTGGCGTCCAATTACCAAGGTGCGGCTTTATAACGTGTAGCTTATTTTCTGTGTGCGTAACCCATATGCTCTGCCAAAAGGCCCTGAGCTTTCTTTTGAGGAAGGATTTTAGGTCTAGTGCAGGGATATCTATGGACGTATTGGGACTGTTTTCGTGAGTGTACAGTCAAACCCGCATTATCGAACACGAATAAATCTGTAATTAGTTTGATATAAAGCATTTAAAGAACTTGCCATAGTTTCGGTTAAAATTTCGTTGCGCATGTCGGCTTCCCGGCACTGCTTTATTATATTGCAAGGAAGGCGGGTTCACGGCAATACGCGGACATTTTTTTACTTTTTATTTTCCCGCGGTTTTGAGTGCGGGTTATATGCTATGCAGAAGAGATGGATGTGAACAGCGCTTCAAGATCTGCACACGCCGGGCGCCGGCAAGTTCTAGTCGTGCTTGTCGACCGTCAGTAGTGCCGACTGTGCTTCTAGGGATGCTGTACGCAGCGGAGACGTCGGACCTCTTGTCTCTTCGTTAGACTGTGGTGATTATCGCCAGACTTGCGGAGAACAGCCAGGTTCTCCCATTGTAGGGTATGGGTTTTTTTTTTTTTGTTAACAAAGGCAGCGGAGAGTCACGGGTAAGAAATCGGCAACCACGCACGACGAGCCCATGGGCGCGACGACGAGTCATCGAGGGACAAAGCGTGTGATGGCGCGCAGTAAGGTCCACTCGCTCCGTACGGCACCTTCCTAGTTAAAATCACGGCTCACACTCCGAAATACATGCGGGAAAGTGTGTGAAGGAAATCCAAGTTCTTGTGAGAGAAAGGAAGCTTCTGAAGGTGGTTCGCAGTGCCCGACGTTGGAAGTGCGTAGTGTTTGGGCTATTTTTATTCGATGTAGCCGTAAATTTTGCTGTGCATTGACGTTAGAGCATTGTCCTGTTCTAAAATAGTTTGATATAAAGGATAATTCAATTTGCGGATAGTAGGGTTTGACTCTACTCTTATTTCACCCGCAACTTGCCTTCGTCAAAACAGCTTCTACTTATGGAAACTGGCGCCAGTCAATCCCCAATAGTAAGGCTTCTTTTTTGTGTGTGATGAGCAGAATTGGACATATCAGTCACATGTGCTCGCCCACACTATGACTGTGTGTCGGCGAACATGCTCGCTTGTCATTTGTGCCCCATAGAAAGAAAGAGATGGTACCCCACTCCTTGCGGTTGCGTATGCGTATGCCGGTGACGGTGATATCCTCGGACAGGTCCACCATCCACCACGGAAACAGCTCGTTCCAGTAGGAGTCGAGTGTGTGGGCGAAGTAGGGCGGCTTCAGGCCGTCCGTGTTGTGCGACCCGTCCACCGCCTTGTCCGACGTGTACTGGATACCGTACAGCTCGTACGTAGAACTTTGCTGTGTCTTCTTCTTGTACGCATAGTTGACACCCGTGCCGGTCTCTGTGAAGGAGACAGTTACGGAGGATAATGCCGCACTGCGTCCCTTATACGCCTGTGCTAGGGCTGGGCTCTCTCAAATCTACAATGCATTTATGGACTTAACACAACTGTGCGCTTACAGCTAGGAACTGCGTAATAAAAATTAATAAACAAATAAATGAAATTAAAAGCAAATAAGCAGGAAAATAAAAATGAGAATGAAAGAACATAAAATATTATAAAAACATAAAAATACACTAACACAGGAGGTCAAACACAAAGAGCGACACTGCTAACACAGCGTAATCTTGCGCTTGCTTCTTTCCTTTATTGCTTTTCCTCTGCACAAGCCTGCACGCTGCATCATAATACATCAAGTTTTTTGTAGCCTGCTCACATTAAACTCATCGAGTACTAACAGTTCATCGAAAAGGATAAGCTCCAAACATGGACAGCCGCGTTTTGATTGGAAACAGACAAACCAGACTGACGCGTCATTGGGTAAGTGAAGGGTACGCCAATTTCTGTCGTTTGCTTTTACTTTGAATTTATGAGTTCATGAACTTTTGTTTGCTTGTGTCCATCTCCAAAACTATTTTTGTAACGATCTCAGGACGATAAAATAAAACGTTTCAATGTAAAAGACAGCGGGTACAATTTCGGTGCAGGGCGCTTTTAAAGGTGCCATTTTCATTTCCCACTTGCAGCAGTATGAAACTGCTTAGCCCTTTAAGTGCAAGCCACGAGCATAATATTGCATGCTTCAAGATTGTCACACCAAGTTTAGAAAATGATATTTTAGCACAGTATTATGAAACTTTAAACACTATAAGACTGTAGACCAGAACACAGCGAATTCCATGCGCATCGCCATATTTGCATCGCGCGTCGCGCCATCTATCGCACACGCGACGAAAGAACATGCGCGGGCTGCCACGCCAGCAGACGCTACACAGAGCAAACGTGTGTGCATATGCGTGCATTCAACTTCAACGCCCGAAAAATACAATCCTAAAGAATCAATCAAATTACATATTCGTTGCGTGGTTGCTGCCATTGGACTATGATTCAATTTGCACGGGAGAAAGCTTCGCGTTCAGCCATCTTTATTTGAGAAAGGGACTTTGATTTTTTAATCTTCAAGAGCAGCTCATAACGTTTTCTCGCTACCATGCCCCCTGACCAAAAGAGACCAATACGCAGAGAACAGAACTTTCATTGTCGACCACGGCATCACACTTCCGCCGTGAAGCAGTATGTTCGTAACTGTGTAGAGCGCCTGCAATAACAGCAGTAGTGGTATCACCGAAGCACGCGTGTTGGCACTCTTGGCTCGGAAAGGCTGCGTTGCTCACGGCACCATTCAACTGAAACGCAGGATAGCTGAGCTCTTCATCACGAATTTAAGCAGCGACAACCAACACCTGGTCAAACGAATGGCAGTCACTAATTTCGAAGCCACTGGTAACAGAGCATGTTCTACAATTGCTGCGATTTTCGCATCTGTCAAAGGTGAATATGTGATGGCCAGTAAAATCGATGTGAATGGGCGGAGAATGATATAAATTATAATGATTGTTAGGGTTTTGCGTCCCAAAGCCACAATATGATTGCGAGGGACGCCGTGGTGGAGCGCTCTGGAAATTTAAACCATCTATAGTGTTCTTGTAGTGGGGTTGAACGTTCACCTAAATATAAGTAGACCGGCCTCTATCGTTTAGATTCCATCAGAATGCGGCAGCCGCTGCCGGGATTCCGTCGACTAGACTACCGTAATACACTAGACTACCGCGGGGGGTGGGCGCAGAAAGATAAAATACGCAGTATTTTACGCGTGTTTAGCTACTGTTTTGCGTCCACTTCAAAAATAAACAGACCCCGATCGTGCAGCGCCGCATTATAACGGAATATACAGGCCGGCTAGTAGGACAGCACACCGACCGAGTGTCGTAAGAACAAGAGTTGATACGCTGTCAAGCGAAGCAGGTGCTTGACGGCGGCGTAATCCAAGCCTCCACTAGCTGGTGGGCGTCCCCCGTCGTACTTGTAAGAACGATGGGAGCGAACTAACTTCAAGCAGACTCGCCGAACCCCAGTCCTTACAACGCACATTGGACCAAGCGACGTTCTCATGTGAAGACGTGACCGCCTGACGTCATGTTAAAGTTGCAAATTTGGCGATCTGTGATGTCATTTCAAGCTCATTTGGGTCATGTGACTTTTTTGGAGCGTTCATGTTGACGCCGACAGTCATTTCTTGCGTTTCGTGCGGCACCTGAACCATTCTTCTTATTAATCTTCACCTGTATCGCGTGCCTTTCGTTCCACTAACGCTGCGCGCCCGGTGCCTCCATATGAGGAGCAACATAAGAGGTATCTGCGTGACGTATCATTCTTGGTATATGAAAGTAGCCGGCGCAACTTTCTCAGCAGAGAAAACAGAAGCAAAAGCAACAGTGTGAAGGGTTCCAGCAGGCTATGACGCGAGCACATGACGAGAAACGCACTGAAGAACGGCTGGACTTAAAAACTGATGTTTAATAAAAGCGTTATTCTCTAGAGCACCTCCGCACATGTGTAATAAAGCAAATGCACTAAGCATGCAAAGTTACAAACTAATCCGCCCCAATCCCTTTTTTTTCTAACCGATACGTGCAATACGAGGCGACACAGTTTTGACGTAAATTGAAAGTCGCTACCGGTGAGATGGACCTGATTCACTCACACATAACTTAGCTTCGAACTTGTTGATATGGAAAGCTTCGCTTATTTCTCTTTACATTCTATTACGCTCTCTCCCCACAATCGAAACGCTGCCAAAATCTGGTCGGCAGACCTCTTTGCAACGTAAATGAGTTTACAAACCTCAGAAGAACTTGAGCACTTACCATTGTACAGCGTGTCCTTGTATCGATTCTGCAAAGAAAAAGAAAACAGAAGGTAGGTCATCGCCATACTGGCCTTTAATTAATAGCATTTAGAGCGCTGCACAGGTGAGCACACTGAACTTTCGCGTCAAGCCCTATAGTGACCAAATGACAGTGAGTGCGCAATTCTTGCTATCGCATAACAGAAGCGTAATTCTATGGAAATAGGAGTTAGTTGGTTCATACTGCACAAATATTCGAATTACATCGAAACAACGACGTTTACGTTGAACCCAAATTTGTAGCATCCTTTCATACGCATTGAGGGGCTGTCCATGCGCGTGATAAGTGAGCGAGCCAACTACCTACTGCTATAGCATTACCAAAGATCTTGCGGAGTCTTAACAACAGCGTGAAGATATCGCCCAACAGCGTGAAGCAACAGCGTGAAGATATCGCCCAATGCACGTAGGCTAGTGAAGCACTGAAGAGGCTAGAGGGAACCTTGCACCCGGACCGGCTGGTGCACGCCGTAACGTCACCTGTGGCATCACTGCGCTGTTGCCGCGCATGCGTCACAACAGCAAAACTTTGCCAGCTGTACACGGCATCATCTACAACCTCACCTCCCCACTTCGCCCAGAGCACGGTAAAGTCATGATAAACTCACAGGGTCCTTTATGCTTTACTAGAGGCAACTCGAAGGCTCAAGCCATCTTCTTCTTTTCAGTCGACGTATTGATCCTGCCCCGCCACCCTCCGAAAGCTTCGCGCACCTAGCTTGGTTTATAACAATATCTGGGGCTTAACGTCCCAAGTCTTGCGCGGTTTTGCATTGCCTCCGGGGTCGGAGGCACCTCACCTATAGTTTTGCACTGCCTCCGTGACCTGCCCACTTGTGGCCAAGCTACGATGTCACGTGATGACGGCATCATGTGACGTAATGCTAAAATGTGTGACGTCATGATGGCGTCACAAACTTTAGCGATCTGTGACGTCATGATGACGTCACATGGTGCCGTCATCACATGATGATTTTTTGCATCAGCCGTCCCCGACGCCGCGGGACGCCGACGCCGATGGTCAAATTTCGCGTTTGATGCAACACTTAAGGCTTTCGCCTTAATAATTCTCACTCTCCTGCTTACCGGCACAAACCCGCAACATAGCAGAGCACTACAGCAGATCTCTACGTAAGCATGAAGGAAGAGCGGAGCTGAGCGGCTTTCTTTGTTTATGTGTTGTTTTCTGTTTCTTTTTCTTTCTATATACAAAGCTATCTCTTGTCTATGTCTTTGTTTGACTCTTTGTTTCATTCTCTCTCTCTCTGTCTTTTCTTTTTCTCTATTTCCCTTTCTTTGTTTCTGTAATGTGCTTCACTCTCTCCCATCCCCTTTCCCGTCCAACTCAATTTCACATCTCTCCTCCTTACCCTCACTTCTCTTTCCAAACCCCTTGGTATACTACACTATACAAGGCGATGCCATGCGATGATAGACAGCGCAAAACAAAGCACGGCCATCGAAACTATACACACAGGAATAAGCTATGCTACGCTCCGCTAGCGTGCTTGGATAGCGGAGTGCTTAACACGATCGCCTACGCGTCGTCGTTACGCGGGTTCGAATCGCACCTCGCGAAGATTTCTGTTCGCCAAGAATTTCCTTCTCTCTCTTCTTTTCATTCAGCCTTTCATTCATTCTTTCTCTCTCTACTTGTTCTCTCACCCATCAGAGTTATTACAGGCCACGCCGGAGAAATGGGCGCACGTGTTCTGGGAGAGAAGTAGGAGAGGACGAAGATGAAGAAGAGGATGCAAAGAGCGCGTGCCGGTTCGTGATGAGGATCATTTCTGTTGACGTGTCACGGGCCGGTGCTCGGCTTCAGCAGATCCGCTGTTCATAAGTCGCGGCGGTGGTCACAAAACAACTACATTGTGAATTAGGCGGGCATGGTTGCTACACCTTTGAATCATGCTTGATCGTGAATCTTTGGAAGGCACCAGGAATAAATTATGAGCAGCGCGTGCAGGAAGACATCTATGTGTGACAACCCAACGCTTTGTACACAATTGTGTACACCACTTGTGTCTGTTATTTCTATCGACTAGGGGCTGAAAAAGAGCCAGACATATCGAGCTTTGGATGAATTGAACCACCTGCATAATCAATTTTTCTTCATTTAACTTCATTTTGCAGTGTACTTTTGCATATGATCACTCTGCTGAAGGCACCACCACGTTCGACGAGTAGTTCGACGTGCAGCTTCCTGCGAATCATGCGAAAAGTACAATTTTTCTTTTCTCAAAGTGGACATAACCAAAAATGAACTTGCACTATATCTCTAGCCTGAGATTTCATTCCATTTATGCTCAAACAGAGCATCAAAGGGTTCAGGATAAACAAATATTTAATTACAACTTAATTGGGATTAGTTACTATAACACACACAAATTAACATAATATGACATTATTTTTGTTGCAATTACACTACTGAGCGCCTTGAAGTAACGTTGCATCGATAGACAGTTCTTCATAGGTGGAGTCTGCAAGGGTTAAAAGCCATATATTGGAACAAAGGAGCCCAATTGGCCCCTGCGACGAAAAATGTCACCTGCTGCAAATGTCGTATGGCTTATTCGATCTATGATTTCACGCTGACAGTGCATTGACACTTGCAAGATGGCTAACGATATTTATTGCGTTCCACCACCAGGCTCGCAGCCAACCAAGTTTGCCAGCTGTGAGCGGTGGATAGCAGCTATTATCCCCGAGAACGAACACTGGCGGCGCGGCAGTCGCAGCTATGTGACGTCACGGCAAGGACTCTCTTGCTCTGCGGCCGAGGATCGCCTTTTTCTGCGCCCACCGCGTACCCGCTCTTTCGCGATACGGTGATGATTACTGCTCATTCTTGCGATACAAATCTCGCAAGGTGCAAGTTTACACTACAAGGGAAAGTTAAGTAAGCTGTCGAAAGTTTGAATAACTCAGAGATCGTGGCACTTCAGCGTGCTTTCGTTATCACTAGCGAGATGGCGCGAAAGCCTGGAAGGGCGCGCTTTAAAGGTCGTCGCCCTATGCGTTGCGATGAGCGCACACTTCTACAGGGCGTGGTCGCTCGTGCGGGCGTGCTTATCTCGTCATCGCGGTGGTTTGTACGTCTTGTGGTCTTATCGCAAGTTTGCGTTGAAGTTACAGAGAGCACGACGGCCACTTCGCTCACTGCAGCGGCCGCTTCTGCGAAAAGAGCGCGCTGCTCACACACAAATAAGTTACAACTGTGACAGTTCGCGCTCATCCTGTGTAAACTGTGCGTTCGTTTCGTGCGTCCTCCTTTATGTTTGAGCAGCGCGCCTTAACTACAATGTTTAACTACAAAACACAATGTTTTGAAGATTTCCTGTCGTGTCAGACAATGGATGCGCGTCCTGCCCCCACCAGCACATTGATGCACATCGAGGCATCCCAACTCAACGCGCGGCGCGCCTCCCAATACAGAGTGGCGAAGTTGTGCACGTTGGAGAACCTGTAGGTAGCACACTGCTCACGCTACCCGCCATCTACGCTGGTGCTATGCGCAAGTGTCTAATTCTAATGCGCAGCGCGTTCACATGTGAACATAGAAACAGAGGTCCGCAACAAAATGACTGGGCTGTTCATCATCATCCAGTCTGAAGCTGCGCTGGTATGATCTAAACTGTTCTAATCAAATTATGTCCGCGGCGTCAAGGAAAAACTGCCTCAGCGCTAATGTTTCTTGTGAATGTCCCAAAAATTACTCTGCATCTGGCAAAAACTCTATCTCATATACATAAACTATATGCAGGTGCACTGAATTTATTTATTTATTTATTTATTTATTTATTTATTTATTTATTTATTTATTTATTTATTTATTTGCAACTTATCTGCGTCGTGAAGGCCAAGCAAGAGGAAAAATAAAAAAAACATGGCTGATCCCTCCGTCATAGGAATCCGTATAACACGAAAGTGAAACGTGTCTTCATAGAAGTAGTGCTTATTGTGTAGTGATATATGTGAGCTTGTACAACGTCTATTCGTGTTTGGCAGCTATAGCACCGTTTGACGTGGATGCACCCATTAAAGGGCCCCTCACCAGGTTTGACAATTTTGAGCTGACGAGCGCAATGCATGCACTGGGCGTTCACGATCACGTCTGCCAAAATTTGCAACGCTACGCGCCGCGGAAATGGGTCAAATTTCAAGCTGAACGCCGCTTGCCCTTCTTCTCGCGGCCGCGCGCCCAGAGAATGAGGGGATGACGTGCATGAGAGAATGGCCCTACGTAGATGGTAGTGCTGTGGCGTCGCTCCTCTAAGTAGACGAGTGTGCTCTGACGTCGCTAACAGTAGCACGTGACACTGCGATAATTATTTGACACGACGCGTAGTTTTTGTAATTTGCTGCTTGAATGGATGAATAAAACTTGAGAGCAATAATAAAACACACAAACGGAACGTGTGCGTTTTCTTTTTTTAATTTTTACTGCGAATCGCAGCGAGATTCGAGACTAATCTACCTCCGTTTCGCACGCGTTCGTGTTCTCGCGCTTTGCGCATCGTGCAGACGCCACCCTTTACAACGAAACTAATTTTCTACTGCGTTCCAGCGCTCATTAGGCTCATTTATCCTCCCGCGTCTAACTAGATGTTCATGCGGCACACCGCTAGTCTCGCGTCCGTACAAATGTTGCAGCTTTCGTGCTCAGTAATAGGTTGAAAGCCAAGTGATCGGCGAGGGCGCATTCGGCATAACTTGCAGAGATGAAGCGCAAAGAACGCCGCCACAACACCGCTCGCGTTTCGGGGGCTCGGGCTGGTTCGGGCGCGTCATGCGCTCGTGACATTCTGTGCGTATGACGTGTTCATGCGTATGCGTTATGTGATCCATCCGCTCGCGTGCCGAAGAGGGCAGGGAAGGGATTTGGCTTGCGAAGGCTACGCGGGGCGAGCGGCGAGGGTTTGCAGCTCGCCTCCTCGCATCATGGTTTCGCGCCGCTACAAATTATTGTTTTTCTCAGCTTCTAACCGACCGATTAGAAAAATTCTTGCGGCATAATGCTCTTTATTGGGCTCGCCACAACTTGCAATGTGTAACTAAAATTCGTTAGGTCACCTGGTGAGGGGCCCTTTAATAGGCTGTCAGTCACGTTCGTCATACACTAATAGCCTCACATGCCAATTTTGGTATAAACTAAGATAAGGAGGCGACCAGACGTAGATAGATAGATAGATAGATAGATAGATAGATAGATAGATAGATAGATAGATAGATAGATAGATAGATAGATAGATAGATAGATAGATAGATAGATAGATAGATAGATAGATAGATAGATAGAAACGGCCAAAGTGCCTTTAGTTCACGAACAAATGCTTGGCAGTTTAAAATATGGTGCTTGTTGTTCTCCCTTTTCGCTTATTCAAGATCATTCATTTACTGTTAAATATTAATAACTCTGTTCACAACATCATAGGTCTTTTTTAATATTTGGCTGAAAACTGGGCGCGAAAATTGAATGCCATATGGCAACCTTGGCTATTTCTAGCTTGAGTTTTGGCTCCTATTCAAAGGTATACCTACGGAAACCCTGCTCGTAAGAGGTTCTTTAACAATAAACGAAATTGCCGCATGGGTGAACCACCGTGGTGGTCTTCACACAAATTGCCTGTTGTCCACACTTTACGTGCACTTCTTACTCCAAAGTTCGCTGTCGTTTTTGTCCATATGATTATTTGAGCAAGCTATTTTCACTTATTACAACTACAAACTCCTCTCAACCAGACCAGCAACCTTGCTTTTAGTTCTGTTTTAGATGCGAAGTATCTCTTGCTCGGGGGTATGTAAGGCGGCGTGGTAATCCGCACGCAGCGTTGTCCGCACTCGCACTACGCATGCGCGACTCTCCTCCTTCCCTCTCTCCAACAGCTGCGCGTTACTCTCTCCACTTCTCTACCAGCACCTGCTTGCGCTTCTCCTGCGTTCTCGCTTCTGCCCTCACGGCGCATACGCTACTCTCCTCCTCTAGTCTCCTCTCCTTCAAATAGTAGAGCGCCGCGCGCGTTCAGTCCAGCGCTTGCCTCGGTTGGTTCCTCTGAAATGCGGGCTCGACATGCCGAAATTCTCTCCTGCACAGCGCCGCGATGAGGGCCAGCGCATGCGCGTCCCCTCCCCCTCTCTCTGTTCTCCTACGCTGCCTTTCTCTCGCGCGCCGGTCGACGTTCCCCGCACGCCCTGTGAGAATTAACGTCCAGGCTAGAGGGAAGACACGACGCGCGTAGTGTTCTTCTTCGCGTTCCACGACGCGAGGTCGGTAGCATGCCCAGCGAACGCCAACGGAACGCGATCGTGCAAGTGCTCCGGCTTCGCATCGCCTCATGGCCCCTTTAGCGGGGGATGGTGCAATTTTTTTTACTTACCGCAGCGTAGTAAACGTATCCCTTAGGCATGAGGGGCTTGCCATGTGGGAAAGGTGTCAGTAGATCACAAGAATACTTCTTGGTGTTCGATATCCTGCGCAATACGAAGCACGAAACCGACATTGAAGGAAAATTTCCACACTAAGAGCGAGCATAATATTTCCTGCTCAGTGCATTTGGTTTGGTCGTGTGCTTTCTCCCAACACTAAAATAGGTTCCTTAGAAGCGCGAAGGTGCTATTCTTTTATTCGGTTCATGTATTCTTGACTGTTATACGTTTGATATGGTATACTAATTAGTACACTCCGAAGTGTACTCTCTCGTGCTAAGTATGCATCGACGAACATCATGGGCACATCACAGATATACCATGGGACGAGCTCTCTGAAAACCAGAATGCTAAACAATACTGCAGCCGAATAGGCGTTGCTGTAATCAGTGTACACCACTTGAAACTGTAGCAACATGCGCTGTTCAAGATATCATGGCTGCAATTTTGTCCAACTGGTTTTGGTTACTTGGTCAAGCGGCCACGCTCGACGCGGTGGTGAGCGTTCCAGATCGCGCTCTCGCTTCAAAATACTTTAACGTATGTACATACCTCTTGTCGCAACTTGTCTGTCTTTTCGGTAAATTTCCGAAGAATGAGAATATGGCCATATCTAATGTATAGTTCCGACCTCGGCGCACACACAATGGCCACTTTTGCAGACAGGAATATTTACAGAAAAATAAAGACTCCCATTCTCACATGGTAACAGTTGGGGAGGAGGAGAAGGAACAACAATTATTTAGACAAAAAGCTGTTACCTCCAGTCGGCACAGGCGACACCGCAATGTGTGAGAGACTTCGAGGCTGCTTTTGACGGTTGTGATAAGATAGCGCACACAACGAGAGCAGCCGACTTATTCTGTAGCCAGCCCCGACGATAACGCTTGAATAGCCTATCACTGAGTATCAAAGAAGACGCGTTCCGCCAAAGATCTGATTAGTCGATGTCTGTCGTTGCCGCTGTCATTGTACAACAAGTGTTCCTTGTGCTTGGAGTTTGTTCTGCTGGGCAGAGGTTCGTCGAATAAAGAATTACATCTTCAATTGTCTGACTGCCACCTTCCTTGCCGTCACTACCACATCTGGTGGCGGTATTGCTGCACTGTCATGTTCCGGAGGCCCTCGTGAAGCAGTGATCCCACCCCAAGCCGTAAAGAAGAAGACGCTAAGGACATCCTGGATCGTCGAACTAGCCGCAGGAGGCTAGGACTTCCGCCGCGGTGCGGGTCCTTTTATTGCGACAGCAATTATATGGACAGTCTCGGCTGGTCGCCGCCGCCGTCATGCACCGTATATATATATATATATATATATATATATATATATATATATACAGGAAAACAAGACGGTGCACGTACGAAAAAGCAATATTTTATGCCTAACGTTTCGGCCGTGCCACGGCCGAAACGTTAGGCATAAAATATTGCTTTTTCGTACGTGCACTGTCTTGTTTTCCTATACGTACCGGACCCACTGAACTTTCCCATTATATATATATATATATATATATATATATATATATATATATATATATGTGTGTGTGTGTGTGTGTAAAAGCCCCAAAGAAAAAAATTGGGGGACCCTTAAGCTTCGCCTTTAAGAGTTGAACGCAATAGAGAAATCCGGCCCCTAGTGCGCTTTCAACCACTAAGTGCATACTTATTAATGTGTATTGTTACACACACGCACACAGACACACACACGCGCGCGCGCGCGAGTGGTACATACAGGTTTTTGATCTGAAGCAAGAGTCGCCTCCAAGATATACGCCGCGCGCTCGCCATCTCGGAGGCCATGAAGAGACTCACAATGCCTCACAGATAGCAGCACATTATCTAGCGTTTGTTGTTTGCTTGATCAACGCCTCCTCTGGAAAGCCCGCGTTGGCTTGATATGTTTTCCGCTAGATGGACATAGTTGTCCATTTTAAATGCGAAGCATTTCTTAGCGAACCTCTGGCACTTTGAGCGTTTCTATCTACGTATCCATCCATCTATCTATCTATCTAGCCGCCTACGTCTGGGTGCTCTCATGATCGCCTCCTTAACTTGGTGTAGCCCAAAATTTGCATGGGAGGGTAAGATGATTTGACGAATATGATTGCCGGGTCATGACATGAATAACGGTAAAATCCTGTCGTGTACGTCGTCAAACCCTTTCCACTAGACACGTGTGGCTCATACCCGTTTACCGCGGGCCGCGGTGTACGGGTATGCGCCACAGGTGATTGACAGTTTATATCTACCCAGGAACGGCGAGAATAGACATTGGTAACTTAAATGCTAGAGCATTAAGGAAAACCAACATCGGCAGCGTTGACTCAACGATTGGAAAGAGTGAAAATTAGGTTCCCAGCAGGAATCGAACCCAAGCATTCTGCGTGGCAATCAGGTATTCTACCACTGAGCCACGCCAGGTCTATAAACTGGTTTGGAAAAACAGCCCACGCAGGCGTAATATCGGTGCAATGTCAATTGTGCTTGTGGTGCTGGCTATCTAATTTTACAAGAAAGCAATGAACACTACATGATACCCCTACGATGTGTACTCCTACGATACAGGCGTCATATCAGATTAATGTCTGTAGTTCCAGTGTTGGCTCCGCTTTTATAGCAGTCTAATAAACATTACGTTTGTATTCCTATGATTCAGCAAGCTATATTGAAGCATTGCTCGACCCCGGAGGAATGCATTAACGAAAGTTACATATGATATCCACATCACCGCAGCGTAATGTGCACTTCGTCCACCAGAACGACGCAGTCTCCTCTTCATTTCTTACGAGGTTGGGCGATGGCCTCATGCTGACCGAGGATGATGCCAGATTGATTGACAGCCGCTTTGTAGACTAGGCTACGTAGGCAACATACGCCCAGGTAGTCTACGAATACGACAAACACCATCCACTGATGTTGGTCTACGTAGCACTATCCAGGCATACCAGCCTAGACGGCCTATACCTCACCAACATAGGCGTGCCCACAGGGGGGGGGGGCGCCCCTTATTCACCTAAGAGGGGGGGGGGCGCAAAGTCAGCCCCCCCACATTGAGATAATAGGGAGGGGGGGCGCTGCGACACGGAGGGGGGGCTGCAACAAACCTTCGCCCCCCCCCCCCCTGAAGGGGAACCTTGCGCACAGCTATGCTCACCAAACGTGAAGGGTGGCTTCAGGTTCCGACATGTCGCTGGCTCTGTCGACAGACGATTTGTCGACGAAATGACCGAGGCATCCACGAATTCCAACAGCTCTACTATACGACATACTTCACTACCCATGGACCCCTTGTCACCACGATCACGACCGGATCCTATAACAAGTCATCACCAGCTGCTGGTGCTCACTGATCACTGTGATGATTCCCTTGTTCAAGAACTGTCAAGAACTTCTTGCACACATGCACACAGGTTCGTGAAACGTGCGTGCGTTCTCTGTACACATATAAGCACTACATATCAGCTTACCGCTTCCGGTGTTGGTAATACCCACGTTGCCATTGGCAGCGTTACCCAACCGTAAACAACTGGTTATGAACACATATGCGGCTCTTCAACATATAATATGTGTGCTTATAAAATTTATACAAATCTTTAGCTTCATTTTGTAACGTGTCGCCCAGTAAAAAATGTTACGCCACAGTAACCAACCCGCCGCATGCTTCGCATAACATCGACTCCCACGGTACGCGGGATCTGCCGAATTTTTTTTAGAGCTGTTTGAAAGTTCGTGTGTGTTTTTAGCGGCGATGGCTGCGCTATCCCGGCCTTTTTCGACGTAGTTTGATGGCCTCCCAAATGCGCCTACAAATCGCCGAATGGGCTCGTTTTCGTCGTGACACCTGTCGAAAAAAATGCGTTAAGGAGACTCCTTCCACTACATGGCATTTATGTAGTGTTTTTTTCCGAAGTAGTTGCAAATCGTGGCTTTGTGGTAGGACACCTGCTTGCCATGCGAACGGCCCGGGTTCGATCCTCAGTGGGACCGAAAATTTTATTCTTTATTTTATTTGCTTCTTTCTCGATTTTTCGCTCACGGACGATTTTTCGCTCACAACCAACGGTGCCGACGCCGACGGCAGAATTTCTGCAACACGAGCTCTCTAACGCTATCGCGTTAAAATATTTCAGAAAAATTCAGAAGCGCGGAATCGAAACAGGGACCTCTCGTTCCTCAGCGCGTGACGGTAACCACTACGCCACGAAACGCAGATCCTCCAGAGAGCTAACGGCGAGAGACTCAGACACGGCAGGCGCTTATAATTGTTTCTTCATTACCAGCGAGATGGCGTGATGTGCGCGCGGCGCGTTGGGCGCTCGGCGTGCTTTAAAGGTCGTCGCCCCGCTCCTGCGAGCGCCGATGCTGTGCGCCCTACAGGGCGTGGTTGCCTTCGTGCGCTTATCTCAAGTAAAGAAGGGGGGCGGGCGGGGGGGTTGCATGTCTTGTGCTTTCCGCTCGATGTCCGCGCTGAAGTCACTGAGCGCACGAAGTTCACTTCGCTAGCTGCAGCGGCCGCGTTTGGAAAGGAGCGCGCTGTTCAAAGAGAAATAAGTAACAACTGTGACATTCAGTTCGCGCTCGTTCTGTGTGTACCTGTGCGTTTGTTTCGTGCGTCCTGCTTTATGTTGCAGTGGTGCGCTTCAAGTATCGAGCTGTGACGCATGATAGTTCGCGCTCGTCCTGTGTGCGTTCTTTTCGTGCGTCCTTTGGGCTCGAGCGACGCTCTGGCAATTTCGAGCTGCTTTCCGTTCTTCGCGTTACATTCCAATTTGTTGCTATCGCATTCATTGCTTCGCCGTTGCGGCGAAACTGTGACTTTTTTTTTCTTTAACAGTCTGTCTGCTACATTATTTATCGTCACGACGACGTGACAGTATATATGTAGATGTCGCCGCAGGAGTGTTCATGACAGCTTGAACAAGGCGCGAATTACAGGGCCACTAACGCAAGGCGGCTTCAGCTCAAAGCCAAACGAACACGGCCGAACGAACATCAGCGAAATCTTGCGTGCTGGCACTGTGGCGACACCTGTATTCTCCTCCATAATCACTCCCCGTACAGAACGGAGCCAACCTTGCGGCCTAGCGAAAAGGTAGCGCAGACGAGTCGTAGCACGATTTAACCCACGCAGGCGTGAGCATTTTCGCACTCTCGGCAGTGATGGCACGACGAACTCGACGACGTAGCTTACGGGGTGATGCTTGCTTTAGTATTCAAGGATGGGAGTGGTGTACGGCACGAAGCCAACGTTCCTATAGTGGGCCCTCTATGCGTAGGCGTCACGGTGAGGTTCATGGCGTCGCTGGTCCACAGCCGGAAAGAATATCTATATATTATGGTCTATATGGTTGCAAGAAGCAATAGTAACACGAAGCGAGTCTTGGGTATTCCTCACATAAATTTTTATTGCACAGGCCGAACAAAAATGGGAAGTAAATAGGACATTAACGTCGTTTTTACGGATGCCAGTAAGATGGATAGTATATGTGCCGCCATGCAAGCAGGTAATACTAGACTAAAGACGTACTGACATTTTTATTGCGATAGCAATTATATGGACAGTCTCGGCTGGAAAATGTCCGTCCCCGTCGCCGTCATTCACCGTATATGTATAAGTATGTATATATATAGAAAGGCCACAAAGAAAAATAATTAAGAAATTCTTTCCGACGCGCGGAATCGAACGGGCGACCTCTCGCTTTGCAGCCCGCCGCGTTACCGTTAGGCCACGACAGCACAGTCTCTCAGCCTGCTAACGGCGAGCTATTTATATACACCATGTAATTCAGCATGATTTCTTAGTGGCCACATAGATGGCACGACATGCGCGCGTGTTGCGCGCATAAGGATCGTCGCCCCGCCCCTGCGAACGCCGTTGCTGTTCGCTCTACAGGGCGTCGTCGCTTTCGTGCGCTTATCTCAAGGAAAGAAGGGGCGGCCGGTGGGGTGCTTCGCTTCGCTCGCTGCAGCGGCCGCGTTTGCAAAAGGAGCGCGCTGTTCAAACAGAAATAAGTAACAACTGTGACAATTAGTTCGCGCTCGTCTTGTGTGTACCTGTTCGTTTGTCTCGTGCGTCCTGCTTTATGTTTGAGCAGTGCGCTTCAAGTGTCGAGCTGTGACGCACTAGTTCGCGCTCGTCCTGTGTGCGTTCTTTCCGTGCGTCCTTTGGGCTCGAGCGATGCGCTGGCAATTTCGAGCTGCTTTCCGTTCTTCGCGTTACATTACAATTTATTGCTATCGCAATCATTGCTTCGCCGTTGCGGCGAAACTGTGACTTTTTTTCATAAAACTTACCAACAAGTTTTCAGACTGCCGTACAGGTAACCTAAGAGAATGATTTGCTGCATGGGCGAGTTGGCGCACTGTTTTAAAGTAAAAGCAGTGCGCAACGAAGAGGACAAGCGAGACAACGGGGTGGGACGGGCGCTCAGTGCCAACTGGTCTATCGCGAAAAAACTGAGCACGAAAGCGATGCGAGGCCCTACGTCATGCCGGAAGTCTGCAAAGTAGCGCATGATCTCAAAAAAAGTGGCGACTAGGCACAATGTGCCGATCGTCCTTTCAGCGCCGCTGTCGAAGCTGTGTGCGCACATCTCCTGCGAGGTTAAACAGAAGGCGACCTGGGGAATACAGCGCGCTACGTAGATTGTGCGGGGGGGGGGGGGGGGGGGGTTGTGTGTGAATTGCCAGTTCGCATTCGTATATCATATATTGGCCAAAAAGGTGTGTCGACTAGCGGGCCCGTGAGCATGTGTTGGCACTACTAATGACCAGGGCGCGCATCTTCCTGGGCACTGTGTGGTGTGTGGCTGTGTGCCTCCATTCTCTGAATTAAAGGTGCATGGGTGGAGCAGGAAAACTGTTGCACGCGCGCTTTCGCCGGACCCGCGACGGTGGTATAGTGGTTGTGGTACTTGACTACTGACCCGAAAGCCGCGGGAACGAATCCCAGCCGCGGCGGCCGCATGGTGATGGAGGCGAAATGTTAGAGGCCCGTGTAGTCCGATTACGTGCACGTTAAAAAATATCACATAGTCAAAAATTTCTGGGGCCCTCCACTGTGGTTTCTCTCATAAACATACGTGGTTTGGGGAGGTAAAACTCCATATACTATTCTTAGCTTTTGGACGCGTTTAATATGAAAAAAAAAAGGGCGTAGATTATGTCACCCAGACGTCAGCTTGCTTGCGGGGGAGTGAGTTTGAGCTGCTTTGCCGCAATCTTTAGCAGATCTTCGGGTGGATTCACTATCTGATGTGTGCGCAGGCGCGCTTGTGACGTACGGACTCTATATTTCCCTCGATTTCTTTTTTCGTAATACAGCAGTTGGTAGTGAGCGTCTGTCCCGACTTCTTGTCTCTCATGTCGTCTTTTTTTGCGCTCTCATTTTGTTTAATGCCTTGTACAGGCGGGTAAAAATATAATCTGGGAAAGTTCTGTTCTGCGTATTTAAACAGCAAATATACACAGAACGTGTGTACGTATCCGGCGATACTTAAGGACACCATCGTGGGCACATCATAGGCATAAAACTGCATAAGATTCTACGCCGTTTTCATTATTAAACTCTAGTTATCAGCTGGGGTTGTCATATTGGCTCAGTGCGCTACAGGTACTCATGCCCAAGTCTGAGAGTCGTAGCGAAGCGCTTACAAATACAGTAGCGATGATCTTTTAGCAGCGCTGGCTGACGAATAATTTTCGACGTTACGATCCGGCGTCCGATCCGGCATGTGGTGCCGCGGCACGTACGCGTGAAAAATACCGCTCGACATCGCTCTAATGTAAACGCACCTCTGGCAATTCTCGCACTTTTACTTACCTCAGCTGCACTTGAGGCTAATAGCGAAAAAGCTTTCGAACCTAATATTCACACCTTCGACCAATGCAAGCCACCTGCGTCGTGATCTGCCCCATGCAGTACGACCCGTATGACTGCCAGCATAGGTAGGCCTAGCGTACCGGCCGAGTCCGTCTGCATGTCATCGGCGCTTCTGAATTTACGAATACGCAATTGCGATGAGTAAGAATGACTGTAGCGTCGGGCTTTGGCATTGGTTAACCTACAAGGACCATTTTTCCTTGCGCACACTCTCTGCATAAAAAAAACGGTGAGCGTAGATAGGGCGCGCTTTCAGCAAACGCGCGCAAGCACTCATCGAAAGCCGCTGGTCGCACTCGCCGGCACTCATATGCAAGAACACGGACATGTCAATCCGCACGCCATTTTGAAATAACATGTTTGCACACCTTCTCATTGCATTGCACTTGTTTGTTTGTTTTTTCTCTTCTGTATTTTTTTGCCAATCGGTTATGTTGTATAGGTATCGATGAGCTGCAAATCAGTACACTGGCACAGCCGCTGTACTGGCATAACGTCGCTTGCGCGGGACAATATACATTATTCGATCATATACGCGCGCACTTATCGAACACGATTACAGTCAACATGAAACTTCGGTACATTCCAACGAGTGGAAAGAGCCACGAACTGTTATGAAATACAACCGATAAAGTGCACCTGCTCAAACAGTATCTTCATGTTTTCTAGGTTGTGAATTCTAAAATAAAGTTAATGTAGTTGCCATTATGGGCATGTAATTTGCGGCCGCTGCTGGCGTGTGTCTTATGAAGACGCAAGTTTCAGTTTGAGAGGAAGATAACGTCTGTCTTCAGTATGCGAGTCGTATAGATTAATTCAAACGGTGCGTTCTGTCTTGAGTGGTCATTTTACGGCAATGTTGCGTTGTGGCGTGGCGCGCAAACCCATGGCATGAAAAAGCCACGCTCGTCTATAGGCTTCCCAAGCAACGCTTAGCGGCGCTGCTGCTCTTGACAGGCAGCGCCATCTCTGGCAGAAAAAGAGAAACTGGGGTGTTAGCAGCGCGCGTTTTCCCTTCTCTCCACCGCGTTGCCGCTCGCTTCTGTGCACGCGTAGAGCTCTCGCGGTGCACTTTCGGCGCCTCGCAATGTACCGCTTGCAGTGCGGCTTCAAAAGGATTTTCAAGCTTGACTGGCACTTCCGAAAAGCGAACTTGATAAAATGAGAAAGGCTCGTCAATCACGTTTACGGTGAAGAGCAGACGATCGACGACAACGACGCCCGACTCGAAGCGAAATGCATTTCCCAAGTCGCGATTACACCGTGTAGGACGTATACCTCGAGGCAAGTCTCATTCTGTCATGTTAAAGATGAATAATGGTCCACATGCACTCCGAAATGAAGCCGCACATGCTATCGATGTTTTGCGGTGTGGACTACGAATCATATGATTGTTTTGATATGGCATGCTTACAGTAGCAGCCGTGTACTTTCGTGAACAAACGTTTGCGGCGTGCGAAAAAAAGATTATACGGCCATGGCACTGCTTCCTGAGAAGGTTAGAGTCAAGTCCTCCGTGCCGCTGGAGAATCACCCGCCGACTAAGACGCGAGGCAGCTAGCTGAGCTTTAACCACTGTGAAGCAAGATGAACTGCTCGCCTCGTTTTTTCGGCTCTCGCATCATGCTTGCAGCCTCTTTTTAAAAATGATATCGACTTGACAGGCGTATAAAACCTGTTGCGTGAACGCGGCTAGAAAATCGCACAAAGTCAGAAGGTGGTTACTTCAAGGTTGCAATTGCAAAGCATGTATTAAGTGCCAGTTATATTTAGCGGCTTAAATATATATCACCCTAATAAAGTGACAAAAACAAAGCAAACCTGCAGAACGATGTCAAAGCTTGCTGCAAATGCACAGACGTCCGTTCCGGCGTGATAAAGCAGCCTTCCCGATGCGTGAAATGCAGGCGCCGAACTTCTGACAATGTGCGGAGTTCAGTTGAATTCAACCAACCGCGCAACGCTAACCGTATAACGCGAATGTGAACGTTCAACAACGACGGGTAGGTCTCACGAGCACGGGGAATCAAAACACAAAGTTGCTTCACCTACAACCGTAAGTGGACTTTAACAATGCGAGAAGACAGCGCGTAATCATTACTGTAGTCGCTACGTGCATGCGCCCCGTTACTTACCGATTCAGGTAGTCGGAACGAACGAAAGCGATGAACTCAGACAACCAAATAGAAGGCGAGACAGCGCTGTCAGCTATCCACGCTTGCCACCTTTACTTCTCGTGCGACACGCCCGGGAACCAATACAGTTTAACACGTGAATCGTGTACCTTGGCGTTGTCTGCACTGTTGTGGCTGGCCACTAAACCGCAATACTTCGGACCACGCTTGCGCTTCCGCGGGGTCGCTTCTGCCATCGTGGAAATGCGCAGCTTCGCACAGCAAGCCTCTCGGTTCAACGTGCCCAGCTGACGGCCCCCCACTTACCCGCACCGAGAGAAGAACGCGTGCGCACGTGCGCCACCGCTACCGTGAAAGGGGCTGAGTCGGCCGCGCATAAGGTTCAGAGCTTTCCGACAGAGCCGCAGCGCGGCTGACGCGGCGCTGTCGTCGCGCCGCAAACTTGAGCTTGGGTTCCCTATCAAGGTCCTTGCTGGAAGTTTTTCTGCGTGTCGTTTTAAAAATATTAGATGCGAAAGCATCCTATGCTCGGGGCAGTGTCCGCTCTGCGGCGTCCGGACCCATACTGCGCATGCGCCAACTCTCCCCCCTCTCGTCGCGTGAGCGGGAGGAGGTGGGAGGAGGTGGCGTCAGCGCTGCCTGCACTTCGTTTCGCCTCTCCCGTTTCTCTCTCTCCACCGCAGCTGTGCGCTAGTATATAATGCGGCGCGCGCTCGCTCCCGTTGCACTCTCCTTCGCAACGGTGCTATGGACGCTCGCGAAGGTTAACGTAAACGGCAAAGCCGGCCAACGAATCTCGAAGCTGCGAGGCTGCGAAAGCGCGCGTTCGCTGTGCTTCCGTCATTCTCTCTCTGTGCAACGGTGTGCGAAACGCCATGAACAACGTCAATGTCGGCGCTAGTTGCAGCGGCAGCGGCAGCGCCATCGCCGCGAAGCAAAGGAAGGTCCGGGAAGCCGAACGTAAACATAAGCGTCGGCAAGCGGTAATTCAGACGCTTCGACAACCACCGTCTCATAAGTCACATAAGAGAAACGGAAACTCGAAACGGAAACCCCCCGCGATGCTTTCACATCCCACCATTGTTGCATGTAGGCGAAAAAAGACACACACGGAGCGCACGATGACTGTCAACAAATTTTATTAGCAGAGCGACGTGACCCTATATGCCTGGCAAAATCCAGTGCGTATGACAGCAAGTGCATACCAACAACACGGTCCACTCAATATACACGTGTTGAGCCACAAAGATAGGCGATTTCCTTGTCGGCAAGTGAGATGAACGCTTGGCTGACGCATTTTTCTTTTAAGCCCGAGATCTTGTGAGCGTCGATGATGAGACGCGACATTTTGTTGTTGCTATTTGCGATTATGTTGCACTTGTGAAACTCCGGAAAACAGCCACAATTATTGCAATGAATTGCAAGCCCCCCCCCCCCCCCCCCCCGATGGCTTGCAATGCAAAACACGTGACAGGCTCTTCAATATCCTTGAATTGTCTCCTTGGAACCTTGTACGAACCCTGATTTTTGTGGTTTTAAACATTTCTTTGTTTGGTACAGCACTATCGACATTAACGGATATATTTTGCTATATAACATTGCTTTTATTATTCAATTGCCGGAACAAGCCCTGCTTACCCCATGCCTGGTGCGGAAGGACATATTGGCGCTTCACCTTGCAGACAGCTTGTTTTTCAAGGTTCATCACTGCTTTTGGGAAAAGCGCACCTTCTTGCGCCATTTTATGAAGTATGAACTTCATAGTTCAAGATGTCTGCTACTGTACAATTTAATACAATAAATTTTGTTGGTGCTTATGACATATTTGCGATGATTCATTCCAGGAAGTGCATTGTTTGTGAGCAGCAAATGCTGCTCACCAAAGCAACGTCGTTTGAGGAGGCACTGTGCACAGCATTCTTTCACAGCACAGATTCAGTGTAAAGGGTCTTACATTTTCTCATTATTGCAAAACAATATTTTAACAGCTGGCCCGTAGGGTGTAGATACACAAGACGCCCCGTCTTGTGTATCTACACCCTTCGGGCCAGCTGTTGTCGTGCTATTGGCACACCCGTATCTTAATGGTTCACTCGTTAAGTACAAGCATCGTTTCAAAATCTTCTGTTTTCGAAGTACAACGGCACCTATATCTTCTTGAACGATTTCTACAAAACGCACTGACTATGCGGTGCTTGTTTCACCTGCTCCGGCAACACACTCACACCAGCCGCTGGCCGGCTCGCTGCCGACGACGTAGCGAAGCCTTTTATTGCGACAGCAATTATATGGACAGTCTCGGCTGGTTTTCGCCGCCGCCTTCATGCACCATATAAGTATGTATATATGTATATATCAAAGTCCCAAATAAAGATAATTCAGAAAAATGCTTCCGAAGCGCGGAATCGAACCAGCGACCTCCCAGTCCGCAGCGCTTGGCACTAACCACTACGCCACAAAGCGCACATCCTTCAGGTAGCTAACGGCTAGCGTTATATACACACCCTTTACCGCTGGCAGGACTCAGAGACGGCAGGCGCTCATAAGCGTTTCTTCATTATCAGCGAGATGGCGCGAGGATTGGGCGCATTTAAAAGTCGTGGCCAGCTCGTCGCTTCTTCTAATAAATGCGCAGAGAGAACATTGCCCTTCCGTTCTCTGCTCGCGCGGTATTTGCGGCCGGTGGGGTAGATGTTTCTGCACCGTAGCAGCGCGTTCATCACGGGCCGCCTTTCTTGCTATCGCATTCATTGCTTCGCCCTTGCAGCGAAACTGCGACTTTTTCTTATCGCTTCGAAGTTGGAGCCGTCACTCTCCAGGAAGCAACCACGGACGATCACACCAGCTTTATTTTGTTGCCGCTGGGAGTGTTCTTCGTAGCTCTTCGCGATTCGGCACGGAAGCGAGGTATCCGCGGCGTCCAGGCTCGGAGGCATGCACTCGTAGCGCACGGCCGCTCGATGATAGAACAAGCATGTGAGATCCAGCCCGCTGTGCGCAGCGGCACGCCAGCGCGAGTTGAACTTGCCAGCACCGCAACCAGACATATTGTTACGGGAAAGACATAGACTCGAAGGAATAGGAACTGATATGTATTTACACCTGGTTAAGCGAGCAGCGCTGCTGATAGGAACAGCTCGCGCCAGACTGTCTTGTTGTCGTCCTCTACTTTGTCTTGACCGCGATGCCACTGGTACGTAGCATGACCCCCGGCGGCGGAAGCACCGTCCCGGAGCTTTCAAGGTTGTTTTCAGAAGCAGTATTGTGGGGCTTCAGCTGTGAGACGTGAACAACATCACTGGGCCGACCAACAGAGGACGATGGACAGATGGGGCCGATCTCATAGGTAACGGGTGTCACTTGACGCAGTACACGGTAAGGACCCGTGTAACGAGACAAAAGTTTTTCAGATAGGCCTACTCGACGATGAGGGGACCAGAGAAGCACAAGGGTACCGGGAACGAAATATGCGTCTCGATGCGAGGCATCGTACCGACGTCGTTGGTTGCTCTGCGACGCCGTCAGGCGAGCGCGGGCGAGCTGACGGGCATGATCGGCTCGGGCGATAGCGTCACGAGCATACTCGCTGGTGGAAGAGGTATTGGCCGAAATGATGGTGCCCAGTGGTGAAGTCGGCTCTCTTCAGTACAATAGGTAGACGGGTGAAAAGCCTGCTGTGTCGTGACGGGATGAGTTGTGCGCGAAAGTTGCGTAGGGTAGGGCAATATCCCAGTCTCGGTGGTCCGGCGACACATACATAGCGAGCATATCCGTAAGAGTGCGATTAAAGCGTTCCGTGATGCCGTTGGTTTGAGAGTGGTAAGCAGTGGTCACTTTGTGCTGCGTGGAACAGGAACGCAGGATGTCGGCGATGACTTGAGAGAGGAATGTACGGCCACGGTCTGTGAGCAGCTGTCTTGGGGCACTGTGAACCAATATAACGTCCCGTAACAGGAAGTCAGCAACGTCGGTTGCACTAGTCGGTCGAGCTCGCGTAATAGCGTTGCGTGTAGCGTAATCAGTAGCCACGGCTATCCACTTGTTTCCCAATGTTGATGCGGGAAAAGCACCAAGCAGGTCTAACACAATGCGATGAAACGGTTCCGTAGGTATGTCGATTGGTTGAAGATGGCCAGCAGGGAGCAGCGACAGTGTTTTGCGACGTTGACATAACTCACACGCAGCAACGTACGACGTACCGGGCGAGCAAGGCCTGGCCAGAAGAAACGGCACCGTACGCGCTCGTACGTGCGAGATACGCCAAGGTGTCTAGCTGTGGGCGCACGGTGAAGTTCAGCGAGGACACTGCGCCGTAAATGCTTAGGCACTACAAGAAGAAGGTCAGGCCCGTCAGGTCGGAAATTGCGGCGGTACAGGACGCCCTCTTGAAATAGAAAGTGACGGACGAAGGCGTCGTTTGGGGAAGATTCCACGCGGCTGATGATGTCAAGCAGCAGTGGATCCCGTTTCTGTTCTTCCCCAATGTGAATGAAGGCGGAAACGGAGAAAATGGAGTGCATCGTGTTCGCGTCGGTGTCATAAGGATCGTCGACAGGGTACCGGGAGAGGCAATCGGCGTCCTGGTGCAGGCGGCCAGATTTGTACACGACCGAGTAAGAAAATTCCTGGAGACGCAAAGCCCAGCGACCAAGGCGCCCTGAGGGATCTTTAAGAGAGTTAAGCCAGCAGAGCGCGTGGTGGTCGGTAACTACCGAAAATGGGCGTCCATAGAGATATGGCCTGAATTTCGCGACCGCCCAAACGAGAGCCAAGCACTCGCGCTCTGTGATGGAGTAATTGCGTTCAGGGATAGGAGGCGGCTGGCGTATGCAATAATGCAGTCGTGGCCATGTTGGTGTTGAGCTATGATTGCGCCAATGCCATGGCCACTTGCATCCGTACGGATCTCTGTAGGGGCAGCAGGGTCAAAGTGGGCCACAATCGCAGGAGTAGGCCCCGCACCTCCACCAAATATGTTACGGGAAAGACACAGACTCGAAGGAATAGGAACTGATATGTTTTTACACCTGGTTAAGCGAGCAGCGCTGCTGATAGGAACAGCTCGCGCAGACTGTCTTGTTGTCGTCCTCTTCTTTGTCTTGTTGACCGTGATGCCATTGATACGTAGCAATATACTGCGCAAGCTTCTTACACTCGCCTGTCTCCAGGGTCACTAGACAACATACGCCAACGATATGCGAAAATCTGCAATACGACTTTCCAGCAGTTTTTTTTTCTTCGAGCAAGCCCTCTCGTTCACAGATTGCTTTTCTCGCTTGTTGCGCTTCTGCAGCTGCAGTTCCAGTGAAAGTGCGTAGGCTGAGGGTCAACCATGAGGCGCGACAATGCCATACCAGCTTTGAAAAAAAAAGAAGAAAACAAAAAGTCACAGTTTCGCCGCAACGGCGAAGCAATGAATGCGATAGCAACGAATTGGAATGTAACGCGAACAACGGAAAGCAGCTCGAAACTTCCAGCGCGTCACTCAAGCGCAAAGGAGCGGCCTTGGTACACGGTGCGTCGCTCAATTTGCGGTGCAAATGAATAACTGATGGCGAATTGCAGAGTATGCGCCAATTTATCAAGAAACCTTGCTTGCATGCGGAAATTTCATACAACTCGCCACGTATACAGGACCTAGCGTTAAGAAGATTAGCATACCTGACGCACGCGCAGGGTGGATTCTTGTCGCACTTGTTAAGGCAGTCGTAGACCTTGTGTCTGTCGGGCAGCCGGCCAGCTTTCTTGTCGTGTCGTATGGTGCCCGCTGTTGTCATGTACCCTTCGCCCAGTGCTACGTTCGCCTGCGCCATAAGTTTCAAGAAGAAATGAGATGTGTTTATTAAACGGTTTTTTTTTCTTAATTGATACATTGCATATATGTTTTGATGCAAAATTCAGAAAGTGAGGAAAGAGACATAGAAGAGACACATGGTAAAGTGTGAATGATCAACTGATTAATCCTAGTCTCATATGTACACACAAGACGGCTTCAGCGCAGGTTTCGTAAAGGACGATATGGTAACGATAACCGACAAGAAATTGTCGAAAACATCTGTAGAGATAGGTTTGTTTGGCTAGCCCCACGGCGGCTGTTCGGTAAGCCTGTGGTGCGATCTTGTACGCATTCCAAATAAGAACGAAGGCGTGGCGTTATATCCAGCCGCACGCGAATGGCCAATGTGAACCGAGACAGACGTCACGGCTCTGCTTTGACCAATCGCGTGCGGCTGGATGTAACGGCACGCCTCCGTGCTTATTTGGAATGCTCACAAGATCGCACCACTGGTGTACGAAGAGAGATATGCGCATGCGGATTGTACCAACAAAGACGCATGTATATATATATGTATATAGGAAAACAAGAGGGTGCACGTACGAGGAAGCAATACTTTATGCCTAATGTTCCGGCATAAAGTATATATATATATATATATATATATATATATATATATATATATATATATATATATATATATATATATATATATATATATATATATATATATATATATATATATATATATATATATATATATATATATATATACTGTGTGTGTGTGTGTGTGTGTGCGTGTGCGTGCGTGTGTGTGTGTGTGTTCAACCATTCACTCTAACGAAGGCAGGCCCCCTTCTGCCGAAACGTTAGTAAAACTGGTTTCGCATGTTTGTCGTCCTTTCTCAACTGCATTTCCCACCGGATCTATTGAACTTCATCCTCGCATCTATCTATCTATCTATCTATCTATCTATCTATCTATCTATCTATCTATCTATCTATCTATCTATCTATCTATCTATCTATCTATCTATCTATCTATCTATCTATCTATCTATCTTTATATGTGTGTGTGTGTGTGTGTGTGTGTGTGTGTGTGTGTGTGTGTGTGTGTGTGTGTGTGTGTGTGTGTGTGTGTGTGTGTGTGTGTGTGTCGCTATGAATGGGAGACGTGCTGTGTCTCAGACGCCATACTTTTATTCCACTGCACGCGCGCTTCTTCATCCTCGGCTTCTCCTACCATGGCTTCATACGTCACATGACTCCCCCTCCCCTCAAAAGAAGGCGTCAGTTACAACAAACAAAAATGAAAGAGGGGAATCTTATACGAGAAAACAGGCCAATAATTTCATGTTTCAGGGGAGTTCCGTAACTTTGCCTGAACTTTCACACAGAGTTCAGCAGTCCGGTGATATCCAGCACAACTCTGGAGGTCGAGGCTGGCTGTTCCACATCGGATGACGTAAGTATGCCCTGAACCTGGATACCAATTGTAACACAGCTCGCGCCTTTGAGAAAAACAAACACGTCTGGGAGACCTTGTAGCATCGGCAGGTCAGATGTCGCAGGCGTTGGGGTCTTTCTCGTGGCTTATACACACTGTGTACTTCCCGTTTGCATGTTCGTTGACCGACGCTGATGGAGCGATATCTATGTTCTTGACGAGAACATGGGATGGTTCCTTGCTTCTTTCGTCGTTTTCTGTGGTTTTGTCGCAGTTGTCTTCATCTGTGGCAGGGAAAATTTCCTTGACGATACTCCATCATGCGAATGTGTCTCATATGTTGAACTTGTCGCCGGTTGAGATGCTGGTTGAGATGCCGTCTTCCCCCTGCCAACACCCATGATTGTGGGAACACTCTGATGTGCCTCACTGTACAGTATGTCGAACAGCTCGTACATCTTACTACATTTGGGCCAACACTGGTATTGATGCAGAGTGTTATGCGCAATACTGCGTGCAACCTTTCTGCTATCGTATACATTTGAAAATTCGCACTGTTTATGAAGACGCTTAGTGGAGCCAGTGTTATTCAGCAAACTTAAGTCCTAATAGGGACAGTTGGGCGAGTTGGTGTATATTCATGGTTAAAGAGTGTGCGAAAAAAAATCACAACACAGAGAAATGAAGGGGATAGGATGACGCGCTACTAGCAACTGAAGTTTATCCTTTGACCTTTATTGAAATAAAAGGACGACTCTTGGTCGCTGTTGGGGATAAGGTGGGAAAGGGGATTCCGAAACCACAGAAAGATATAAACACACAGTACAAAAAGAATACAAGAATAAAGAATCACACATCCACAGAGGAATGAAGGGCACAGACAGGACAATTCACTACTAGCAACTGAAGTTTAATCGAAACCGCAGAAAGATATAAACACACAGTTGGAACAAATTACAAGATTAAACTATCACACATCCACAGAAGGAGCATGAACATGACTAAAAAAGCCAAGCACATGTTCAACTTCAGTTGTTAGTGGTCGTCGTTCTGTTCCCTTCATTGCTACGTGTTGTGGTTTTGTTTTAGCGTTTTCCTTACCTATTAACTTAACTCCTGACTGTTTCACAGGTTCTATAGATGTGTGGTCAATTTTTATTCATCCTCATGGTATATCAAGCCCTAGGATGCAATGCGCAAAGCTACGAGTCACTATATATAGGAAATCTTTTATTCAGTGCATGTGATTGCCTAATTCCATCTTGACAGCCATGGTACTGGCAATTATGGTAACGTGGTAACTAAGCATAAGCCATAAAGTGAGGAATTGAAGATGAACTTTTGAGTTACAAATGGCACTAGCTGGCATGAAAACATTGAAACATAGCTCTACTAATTATGCATAACAAAAAGTATTGGTACATTGCAGTCATGTGATTATGCTTACAATTTCCCAAGCGCACTTCCAGAAATTTACGATGCGCTAATTGCAGAAATAGATGAGTGTTCATCTATTTATAAGCGCTAATTGTGGAAATTTATAAGCGCTAATTGCGGAAATGGATGAGTGTTCATCTGTTCAGAAGGCGCTTCTGCCCCTGTGTGCAGTTCGTGGCAGTACGCGCGCATTAAACACACTTAATGTAGGCGCGTTACAATGTTCTTGTAACTCATGACATCTGCGTGTGTAATTTTCATAGCGAAAGCAGGCAGCCTTCGAACAGCTCAGAACACGCTGCCGCCTCCGGACGCGCTCAGCTCGCGGCGGCAGAAATAACGAAAATTTCTCCACAGCATGCCCTCCACAGCATGCGCTCATGGAATGCACATACGTTCGGTCATCTGAAGATCCTTTGTCGCGCTCGTATTTACGAATTTCGGGCGAGCGAAGCGTTGTCGATATGTGGAGAAGCACTCGAGAGGGCACACGTTTATCATTTTTCTAGCGGCACGGCAGGACGAACAGGCGAATGCGGAGCCGACGGTGTTTACATCCGCCTGCATGACGCCCCACAATTTATGTATTGATCTTACTCAAGCGCAAACACACGCCGTTGGTACAATAACAGAATATCGGAGTTCCGCCGATGGGTTACCAGCCTCTTTGTACATACATTGGTGCATATAAGCCCACGAAAAAAGCACGCAAGCAAGTGGTGACGGTGTAGTGTACTGCTTATGGTGTTTGCTTGCAGTGCGTGTGGTCGCGAGTTCGATTCCTGTGTTGTGCGTACTTGTATGTAAATGTCATAACTGTGCATAAATACATTGATGTCCATTTTCTAATATGGCCTAGTGATAAATAATAGCAGAAATTGTTCGTGGAACTGTGATATAGTGCTTGAATTTTTTTTCTCGTACCGCTCTAGGGGCAGCCTATAAAAGGAGGTCTTAAAAGCTCTCATATGTAGCAGAAAACTCCCAATGCGCTCCATTCAAGCCCCCCAAAATGAGTTAAATAAAAAAAACCAAAATTGCCTCGTGATGACTCCGTTAATTCCATCTTTTCACTCCCTTAACAAAGGATGTAAATAAAACTTCCTTTTGAAGGGGGTTTTGCGTAGTACCTTCAGAATGCAGGCTGCGCAACGAGACCAACGCTGCCTAAAAGGATCAAACCCGTCTGCAGTGTAGTGGTAGGTATCGAGAGAACTGCAAATCAGTACACTAGCCAGCCCGCGTGCAGTACTGGCATATTGTCCCTTGCGCGACAGAAGCACTCAGTATTAAATAATTAAGCGCGTATTTATCGAACGAATCAACTTCTGCACGTGTTGACTATAGTAGCAAGAGCGACAAACGGCTGCTGAAGATCGACAGTAACAGCCGTCAAAGTGTGCCGTCTTCTAGGTCCGTTTGATATTTTTCGGATTTAAGATGCGAATTCTTAAATAAACTTAGCGCTCTTGCCATTTTCGGTGTGTTTCTTTGCCGGCAACCGTTCGTTTGTGTCTAGTAAAGACGCAAGCTTCATTTGGAAAGGAAGATCACGTCTATCTTGTGCATGCGAAATCTAAAAACGGAGCCGTTTGGTGTGTTCGCTCGTTGACTAGCCATTTTGTGGTTAAAAGGTGGCGAGTTCGAATCGTTGTGGCAGAGGCTTTCCTTTTCCTTTTTTATGGCACTAATGCTTTCTATATCGCTTTGGTTGCTAATATATTTATGTATGACAGGTAGGCACCGCCGTTTTAACGCTGTAGAGCTGTTTTGCGCTTCAGCAACCAGCATCTCCCAGTAAAACGCCGCTCCAGCGCCCCAGTATCCAGCGCGACACTGCGCCCATAATCAGGCCGGTGGTACCCAGTGCCATGGGTTTTGCAATATGGTATGCTATGATCTAGGTAATTAAGCCAAGCCATGGTAATTAAGATAATTAATCCAGGCCGTGCTAATTAAGCCAAGGCACACTACGAGATAGATAGCTGAACAAAGACGAATTAAGACAAGCTAAATAAATAATTACTAATTAAGTCATCGCTGACTAAGCCCAACCTAATGCAGTCAAGAATAATTAAGCCAAGACTCATTTAGCCCGACCGTCGCATAATTAGGCCAAGCCTAGAAAAACCGGCAGAAAAGAGGTCGATCGAGTAAATTTATCCCGCTGAAAGTAGACGAAAGCTACGTAAAGGGAACGACACGGGACAACGTATTCAGTTGTCCCTTGTCGTTCCCTTTACGTAGCTTTCGTCCACTTTCAGCGCGATAAAGTTTACACTATGCACAACCAACTGGCTTCTACCCTGACCCTTCTAAAGGTCGATCCCAAGCTCCGCTATTGGCTCCAGCCTTGCACCACTAGCGCAAGCTCCCCTCATATTTTTTTTCAGCGCATTGCATTTGTTATTAGCCAAGCGGTTTTCTAGCTGTATGTTCGATAGAGCTAAATCAGTACACTGGCCGGCCGCTGTGCAGGCATATCGTCGCTTGCACGAGAAGACTACACAATAGTCAATCAAGTAAGCGCGAATTTATATCGAGGTTAAATTCCACACAGAACTTGTGTGCATGTCCAGCGGAAGGAGCGAGAAACGGCTATAAAACTCGACACCAATAGCCTGCAAATTGTACCTGGATGTGTTCACATAAGAACGTTGGTGCATGTGCGCCGACCCTATTTAATTTCGCTCAAAAAATGCATACTGCTCTCAGAGTCCCCAGGACGACAACACAAATCTTAATTTCGCGAAAAAGAACTTTGATTTCATCAAGAAAATATGTAGGTGTTAACTGAGCCAGAGCCCTAATGCGAATTGCAGGAAAATGAGATTGTGGCGAGATCCTACAAAAAAAAAAAAGTGTTGCAGCTGGCGTGCTCGAAACTTTCCTTCACATACTACCAATAGCGCAAACTTAGAAGCTGTTCTCACCCTGTAGTTACGGGGGCCGTATATGAAAAAAAAAGATGGGGAATTCGGTACAATGTACAATATTGCCCTAACTGCATATTTCTTTACTGCGCTTGTATGATAGTCAGATTTTTCGGAATATTCCTCAGCGTTGCCACGCGTTACGTTAACGATTCTGCCAAATATAATTGTCGAAAATTGCGTGAAATGCAAACTAAAACTGCCTAAGTAAGGGCATGCCTCTAAACATGTAATATTCTGAAAATCGATTCATAAAAACTAATCACAGCTTGGCACTAGTGGTGCCAAGCCTGAAGAAAGAGCGGAGCTGGGCTGCCGTCCTTGTTTCTCTTTATTTCTATTTCTTCTCAACTCTATTCTCTTTCTCTGTGTTTCTCGTACGTCCTTTTCGTATCTGTTTCTTTATTTTTCTCTCTCTACTTATCGCTTCCTCTTTCTTTGTTTCTCTCTGGTTCTCTTTTCGTCTTTCTGTTTTACTCTCTCTTTTTCTATATCTTTTTTGTGTCTGTTTCTTTCTGTGTCTTTCTGACTGTATGCCTTTCTCAGTCTTTCTATCTTTTTCTCTTTATTCGAGTCATTTATCTGTATTTTTCTCCTTCTCTCTCTTTCACGTGCTCGTTGTCGTTTAACGCTCGCAACCGCAGTACTCGTTAAATGGGGCTGACCCAATTCCTGTGGCGCGTACCCGCCCGTGGTTTTTTGTTCGCGTCAGACAGATCGCGGCCACTGGAACAGCTCCTCTGGTACAAAGGCCGCCATTTATTTCCTTCAGGCTCCCTAGAATTAAAGCCAACCGCGTGTTGTAACAATATATAAAAACATGTCGCATTAATTTTGCGAGCTTGGAGCTACAAAGCCACTAAAATGGCCAAAATGACGTTAACGTCCAACCATGCAAATTAGCGATCGTGTAATTACAGGCGCCGTTGTCATGATTTTATGTGTTAAGTATGTCCTCTCTCATACATATAAAAATGAAGCCAAAAGCTGTGTTCATGTGTGGACTATACCTGGCGACAACTTTCTGTGACAGCACAGCGAAAGCTACGTGGGCGGAGCTACTGCACATATGTTACTACGCCAAGTAGTCCGTTTGCAGGCGATTGTTTACAGTCGCAGGAAAACGTGAAATCGACAACAGATTGCCCGAAAACCATAAATACCAAAAAACGAAAATCCTTCACGAGATAAGCTTTCTTACTTGCAATGCAGTACGGTAAGTCTTGAGCATAATGCCTATTTCTTTTGTTTTTATGTTTCCTTTTATGCAACGTAGTCTACAAACGTTACCGTTCCTGGACTACATATGCAGCAGCGTAGTAAAAAGTGTGTGCTTCGGTTCTGTAGCCTTCCGTAGTCACTTTACCCAGAATGTGGCATCGTTTGCGTGGTGCAGTGGTAGAATACTCGGCTAGGGCTCAGGAGGAGGGAAGTTCGAATCCTGACAGCCGGAGATTATAAGGCGAAAGCCTTATATGCCTCAATAAACACGAAACTAGAGCGGGCGGCGTCCCGCGTCGTCGGCAGCGTCGGGGACGACTGGGGCAAAAAATCATCTCGTGACGGCGTCACCATATCACGCTCATGACGTCACAGATCGCAAAAACTTGCGACGTTACCATGATGCCACAAAATTTGGCGTGACGTCATGTGACATAACGCTACATAATGCCGCTGTAGCGCCCTCCTTTGGGTGGCGAACAAAACCGGAAAGCGCCCGACCTCAAGCGAAGAAAATGAAGAAGGCACTTTGCAGTGGCACGTGAAGCCACGACTCGTGTTCCCTGCTGGCGTCGATTCTGGTTCAGCCGTCTCGTTCCTTCGCTCCCGTGGCATGAGCCTAGACCGTCATCACATCACATCGTAGCTTGGTCAAAGGTGGGCTCATCACGGAGGCAGTGCTAAACCAGGTGAAGTGCCTCCGATTATGGAGGCAGTGCGAAACCACGCTAAGTGTACAAAGCTTTCGGAGGATGGCGGCGCAGGATAACTAAATCTAGGGAGCCTACATGACCAGCCGTTCATGTAGGCTCCCTAATACATCGACTGAGAAGAAGAAAAACAAGACGGGTTTCGCCTTCGAGTCGTGTTAGGTGAATGCACAAGGGACCCTGTGATTATTTCTTTTTCTTATTGCACTAATTCTCTCTACATCGCTTTTTTTTTTTTCAATCATGTATTTATAGAGCCGTTTTGCGCCCCAGTATCCAGCGCGACACCATAATCAGGCATGGCAGTGGACCCAGTGGCATTGGGTATCGCAGTAGAGGCCGTGTGTGACCATGCATATCTTCTTTATTTGCCTTAATATTGACCAAATGAAGATTAAGACGCCGCGAAAGTACTTACGAGGTATGTAGCGACGAGTGCCACTGCCAAGGAACACTTCACCGCAAAAATGGCAGAATCCCGTACCTGCGAGAAAGGATGCAATGGGCGTTTGTTTCCTTGGGCGTTCAGTGTTGCGCTAATATCGTATTTATTCGAATACAGGTGGACCTTTCTTCCTCTCTGAAAAGGCACCCATACGTGATCAAAGTTAGCAAAATTACCGAGCTAATGAAGATCCACTGCCGTTCTTCAAGCAGCGCCAGATACATTGCTGCATTGTGCACTAAATGTGGACTTACGACACTCTACAGAAATTGAAAAATAGCGTTGAGAACACTAATGAAAGCTTTCTGAGATCGCAGGGAATGCTGCCGATTTTACACTTCGGTACACTCTTGTCGACGAATAAAACCGTGGGTCTCAAAGGCCTCACTTTTGTTAAGTGTGTGAAGAACATCTGAGGTACCACCTTCGAAGAAAAGCTGCACATTTCAAAGGCTGGTGTCCTTATGTTCCTTATCTAAAGAAAAAGCTCATTCGTATTGAGAATGTATTTAAAGGGGCCATGAACCACACCCCTCGTGTTGCAACTTCCGAGGAAGAAGTTGATCCGTTCACAAACAGCGCAGATGCTCGATGCTCGTTCAGTTTTGCCTATGTATGCCCACAGGTTAAGGATGAGTTCTCGGCCGTATTAAAGCCCTAAGCTCTCTACCGAAGACGTTTGTCTCTTCACCTTGGGCTCTGTGAGAAAACACATCATATGGGTAGAAGACACTGTTATGAATAGCGCAGCCAAATATTGCAGTCGTGTGTGGAAGAGTATACAAGCGGAGCGCGAAGTTCCATTATCTCAGGCGCCCTCTCTTCATACAGATGTGCTCACTCTGTTTGGAGCTGCCGGCGCCTTCTGTTTGACGCCGAACAGCGGAGAGCGTGCTATTGGTCAATAGGCGATATAAATCAACAGCGGCGTTTGGATCAGATGCGCTTGTTGCCAGGTTTGCCGCCACATGCGGGCGCGGCACTCCATAGCCTACTAACAATACGCAGTGAGCCTCACTCGCGTGCAGGAATCACAACGGGAGTCAGCGATCACGTTTCGTCACGCGCGCTCAAGGTCATTATGCACGCTGATGTAACTTCTTTAGCCTCGTGCCATCTCTCCCTCTCTAGCATCCGCCGCGTTTGTAGACAAGAGAGAAAGCGCTCAAAGCGCGCGTCGAATGGCTGCGCCCCATCTCGAATAAATCGAGAATTTTTTTTTGGCAATCAATTCGTGAGGAAATAAACTCCGATACAGAGGTCATTCGATGATTTCTTGGAAAAGTGGTTGAGGACCCCTTAAAGGCCAACTCCGGCGATTTTTTGGCCATGTCAAAGTAATGGTGATTTTATGTTCCTGAGACGTTCCTGTTACGGGCCCGATAGCAGAAATACTCGGCAAATTGGAGAATAATTTTAAATAAGCAAAAAATCGCAGCGCCGAAACCGAAACCCAACCAAGTGTACTGTCTACGTATGACGTAGACGTTGTTACGAACGAAACGGAAGTCGTGCAAGGCATGCCGATCACGCCGGCGCGGAGTATGAAAACTGTGACAGCCGGGACGACCAGCGAAGCACTGGCCAAACCAACGCTGTCTGTCGCCTTGTGCACAGCAGACGCTCGCTGTAGCGGCCGAAGCGCCGAAGTTAGCGGTACCCTCGGCTGCGTCACTTCCGCCGCCTTCCCAACACTGACGTCACAGACGAAATGTTGCCAATAATTGTGTGAAGTCAGGAGGGCGTTTGCAAACAATCTTTAAAATTTATTTGCAAACAATCTGCGCATGTCTCAAGCCTGTAATTTGGCTTCAATGACGGAAACGTGCAAAGGAACGTACCCAGCGAATTTCATTGAGATCCATCGACCTCGAAAAATCGCCGGAGTTGGCCTTTAAAGGGGCCCTGCAACACTTTTTGAGCAGGGTCAAAAAGCGCTGCCAATCGGTAGTCGAGGCTCCCGAGAACACGCGAGCCAAATAATATAGCGAAGCGAGCGGCCTGGAATTTACAATAAATTCTCAAAGTCAGCTGAAAATCGCTCCCTCTTCTCTCGAAAAATGATGTATTCGTCCGCAATATATGACGCGATTGTCGGCAGTTCCACCAATGGCTGATGTTATAATCACGATAACACCCTCATTATTACCGTCGTTGTTAATCTTGAGTTCAATAAGTAGATAATATGCATGTTTATATTGTGTTATGCCGTTAAAACACCGAACAATAATATTAGCACTTCCGGTCTCACCGACAGATCGTCTGCTCGTAGTTGCGTGGTTGCGTTTTCTTCACCATGCGCAGTGACGAAATCGTGAATATTTCTGTGCTTTTGACCATCGCCGGTTGCCGTTGAGAGTGGCAGCCGTTCGAGTGTTGCCTCGTCAGCTGGAAACTGCATCGTCGGCACGTTCTCAAGACCGACCGAGGCAGCGGTGCAGCATTTCGCCGATAATAATGCTGGCGCCGGCTAGCTTAGGATACCTGTGTTCGCTGTTTGGCGAGAGTCCCGTTCGCTGTCTGTTCAGCATGTCATCGAGCCATACCTCGGCGTATCTTCCCCGTAGTCTCAGGTTCCCGAGAAACCGCAACACAGCAACCAAGCAGACTCGCATTTTCACGGTAGCTGCAGACAGCCGGGGGATGGGTCCGCGCCGGCCCGATGCCCCACGATCCTTTCTTCTAGTCTTTAGTTCTTTGTTGTCAGCCCGCACTCGCTGTGCGCCCGCATTCGAAGAGCAAACAGCATCGAAGTACCGCCACTGGGAGAAGGGTGCACGCAGCTTTGCCGTGTTGAATACGGTTCAAGCGCGAGCAGTGCGACGAGGCGGTGTATCGGAGTGTGGGTCGAAACCCATCTCAGCTGTCATTCGTTCCAAACGCGCACGCAGGTTTGCGTCCATGGTCGGCAGAGCGATGAAAACACTACGGCAGTTCGAGGTGCACACCCAGCATTACCAAACCGACTCGCAGTTTTCAAGCACGCGCGATACGCGGTGTGATGGGCTCCGCTCGACGACGACCGCGCAAGCCGAGCGGAAGTGGCGCCACAGACCACGTGGTTGCGCCGAGACGCCAGAGAGAAAAAAATGAAGAAAAAAATGCCGCCGGCGCTGGCGTAACTCTTCGGTGCCTCCTCGCACCTCCGCTCTCCCTCCCTTCACGGCCCGCGCAGCTTTCCGCGCGCTCGCGGCGTTGAGTTGAGGGAGAAAGCTGCGGAACGTGATCTCTACACTCTAAGAAAAAAAAAGAGTACGCGTGACTCTTTTCGGAGAGTTCCGACTTGCCACGTATACGACTCTCTTTAAATAGTCACGGTGACTCTCTTGGTGGGTCAGGGTCAGCTCGCTCTATGAGAGTCCCCTGACCCTCTAGGAAGAGTGCAAAGACTCTCATCGGGAGGATCACGTTACCACTTATAGGGAGTCAGACGACTCTTGCCGGTAACTCTCCTAGGGGGGTCAAGGGACCCACACCGAAGCATCAAGCGACTCCACAAGTATTTTAAGCTACTCATTTGATCCTTGCTCTACTTTTGCGCGACTCCTGTTGAAAATAGTGGAGTATTCATTTTAAGCAAGTCCAATAATACTTGCCGTTCTGCCCAGCGACTGTAAAAAACGAATAGTTCAGTTTTAGCATTATTTTAATAAAACTCGTCAAAACAACACATATTTTCCAGCAAAGTTATATAGAAAGCGCGAAAAGATGGTCTGTGATTTCCAATTAAGAAGTTTGGGTATTCCTCATTTACATGCTTCTATGAGTATCGCAACTAAAATGTGTGACTGTGATGTGCACAGTGTCATATGGTGCTAAATGAACAGCAGAAATCGCCATCATGTTTCCATATTTATTCCTTGTGATTAAGAATAAATCAAAAAGTGATGACGGCTTGAGGCATGACTTGTGGCTTGCTAGGTTGTAGCTCCTGTCCAGCGTGAGCACCATGAAAAACGCTATCTGAAAAGCAGAACGTGATATTATGATGAGAAAATGAAATTGCAGTAAAGGTTTGCAAAACCTACACAATAAGCGGTTCACACAGACATAATAAAGGCTAACAACAAAACAACAAAGCACATCCTCCGGCAGCCAGGGGCACGCCGTGAGCGGTTATTGACCGCATGTTTTACAAACGTAAACCATCGTTAAAGGGATACTGAACAAAAATTAGAAAAAGCTACGAAAACACTTGCATTCGACTCGGACGACACGACTGTTCCTATAAGCAGCGTTTATTTCACGTAACTTCGAGCAGCTGGCCGTATTTTTAGTGTATTGTGAGAGCGCGGCGGCTGCACGCCAGTGCGCTTGTCGACGGCCGTGACGTCAAATGCTCCAGCAAGAGGGGGGCAACCGGCACGCTCTCTCCTGCCCTGCCACTTCCCTTTCTCCACCTCTCCTCTCAAGAACACCTTCCCGACCATGAGAACACGTTTTGAGATAGACGCGCGGCAGCGGGTCGCGGCTTGCGATGTCAATTGGTAAGCGATTTTGCAGCGAGCACGGTTGGCGAGCCAGTATCCGCCGAGTTTCGCGTCACTTCCTCTCTAGTTCGCGGCGCGGCCGCAAGACGCGCCAATTTGCAAAAAATGCATTAAATTCGTTATTTTCTGCTAGTCTCTGGCTGAAATGAAGGTTGTTCCAACAAATTTCAGCACCCAATCTTTCAATTGGGTCATTTATCTCGGCGACGAAAATTTTGTTCAGTATCCCTTTAAATACTCAGATAAACAGATGCGAGTACTAGGGCCCGAACGACACCCAGCGCGTGCGTACGCCGCCTACGTCAAGATCAGACATGTCATATGCTAGAATTAGCGCACATAACTCCCCCAATAACGTACACTCACTCGATTCTGTTATAGCGGCCAACGTCATCGCAGTGTATGCAAACTGCGAAAACAGCAAACAGAAACGAGAGAAAAGAGTGCACGCCGGCGGCCGCAACAACGCGCGCCGTGGAAAGGCTAGAGCTTTTTCACTTTACCGGCGAGGCGTGTCCAACCTGAATGACTACCGCGTACGTTCTGGAAGCCACCGTACTATATCTGCACCTCAAACTACCGTCTTTAAGCCAACAAAAACCATTACATATAGTGCGTCTGAGCGTTCTGTACACGGGCTTTTTTTTTCTTTTTCTTTTTTTCACGTTCCCACGCGTGGAAGCACGCTGCACACTCAAGGTCGAAGGAAATGTTATTATGAAGTAGACTAAAGTGCATCTCAAAACGACATCTTGCACCTTCAGTAGTGCAGACACGACGTGCGATCAGCAAGAAATGACCCTCGATTATTGTTTCCATCGCTCACTTTATGGGAGCTTGTACAGCAACGCGCATAACGGTGGCAACTCGTTAACTGACAGCTTTAGTTGGGCATCCGCAACAGCCCCGCGGATGCAGGCTACTGTTGGAAATGGCTGGCAGGTTCCGCAGAGCTGCTGCAGACGCCCGGCTAAAGCTGTATAATTAGTACCTATGAAAGCAGTACACTCACCGTTAACTGGCGCCCGTTGTCGGTATCCGCAGCTCCATGAATATTCCGCCCTCCAAGCGTCACTTCGTGCACGGCTCGAGCCGGCGTCAACACCACCGAAGACGCGCAACCTACGCAACCACGCAACACATTCCAATAGACCAGGAGACTGAGACGACTGAGACGACTTAGAGAGGAGAGCGGCGCGCCACCCCGGCGCCAACCCCGTCTACGTTGCCGAGCAAGGCGCCACAACGGCGCCAAAGGGCGAGCGTGCGATATGTATGGCGTATACGGCGGCTCTTCCGTATACCGAAGCCAATCGAAACGCGCTTCAGGAGGGTCCAGTGACTCCTTCCCAAATGCGAACTCTTTTTCTCTGCCTGTACCTTCCAAAAGGGGTCAGATGGACACCCGAAGAGAGTCGCGGTTCCATGACCCTCTTTTGACTCTCTTTTTTCTTAGAGTGTATAATTTGGTAACACCACTTAGACTTGACGGATTCGAAAAATTTTTGCGGCATATGACTCGTGAAGAGTCATACGTCAATAATGAGACTATTCCAATATAACTAAGAAAGGTGTTGCAGGGCCCCTTTAAGTTCGTTCCCGGAAAATAATAGGGCACATCCGAGCGCTCAACAGTGCAGCTCAATGGTGCAATGATTGTCGGCTCGGGCCGACAATCACTGCACGGACCGTGATTGTCGGCTCGAGCCGGGCTTGACAATTGCTGAAGTTTACCCGCCCGAACTTGGTCCGGTGGCTGAAATCGAGACCCGGGCCCGGCCCGAACCCGAAAAAAAAGTTTCACCTACCCGTCTCGGCGCGGCCCGACCGTAGATTGGCCCGAACCAGTAATCTAGGTGTTGTCGCCCGAACATGTAATCCACAACACGGCATTTTACAACAAGGCATTTTAAGTGGCAAATACCAACGTTTCCTGGCGCATGTTTCTCTCAGAAGTATACTTTAACCTACAGTAATTCATTGTACAAAAGGGCTTCACGGTGGAAATAGTTGAATGGACATGCCGGGTACTATGATCGTTTGTTCGTCATAGAGCTGTGCACGGGCCGTATTTCCGAGCCCGGCCCGGGCCCGCTGACTTTGTCGAAGGCCCGCCCGAGCCCGACGGCAAAGGGCTGCGAGCCCGCCCGGCCCGACCCGACGTACTAAAACACAATCCCGGGCCCGGCCCGGCCCGGCTTTTTGAAGGTTCGCTGCGAAAACAATCAGCGACGTACTAAGCACATCAGCTGTACACCAACAAATAACGTAATAATTATGCACGTGCATATAAAAAATACAGCGAGACAACGGTAAATGTTTTACGTACCAACATGCAACAAATATTTTATCTGCATTGGATACCTGCGGCCCCATGCCAGCAACAATGAAGTTCGCTCGCCAAAGCTGTCACGTGCATGGGGTATGTCCATGCAAGCATCAGCTTGCACGAAGGCGATCTACGTCGGGTCGCTCTTCGCTGTCGCGTGCATTTTCACTCATATGGGATTTGGCCTTAAATCTAACGCGAACAGTCGCGTGGCGCCGTCACTAGCTCAGGTGGTGTTACTTCTCTGTTTGTCGGAGTGCAACAGAGGCATTGCTTTACCTGCTCCCCGTTTGCCTAAAGTAGCGAATGGAAAAGAAAAGCGGTAAAGGGCGGCCGCGGAAAAGGCGCGGTATGCGTGCTGGAAAACAATTCCCGCTCATTCTCTGTATTTCGGGCTTGAGTCGGGCTTTGCGCCGGGCCCGAGCCCGGCCCGATAAAACTCCAAGTAGCCCGAGCCCGGCCCGGGCCCGAAGTGAAAATACGTCGGCCCGCCCGAGCCCGGCCCGCGGGCTGGGTCGGGCTCGGGCTTTCGGGCTATCCGGAGCCCGTGCACACCTCTAGTTCGTCAGCGGAATAGCTAGTGTACCTATTTTTTCTGCAAATACAGATAGGAATCCACAAGAGCGTTTTGTAGCAGATATTGTACCACGGAAAGTGATTTACAGCATCACTTCAGTTTCGGCAGGGAGCCCAATATAAACAAAGGACGGAGAACTGAACGCTTTGTTCCCTTTCTTCTTTTATTGCACTCTCTCTTATAGTTAAAACATGGTATGCCAACAAACCCAATCATACGCACTTCTGGATTTGTAGCACCTGGGTTCAGAATAATATCACCATGCCATAGCAAGAGGAATAGAGGTAAGAAGCCAAATTTATTACCATTGCTGTGGATATGCTAACCTAGATAAAAATGATAATGAAAACGTGTGCATTTCGAAAGACGTATAGACCGTCGGGTGGAAAAAGAACTATTTGTGATGCCATTATTTTCATGTACCATATATAAGTTGTTTTGTGGCATAGTTTACAGTTTATTTCCTCCGATATTACTGTGCACAAAAGCAAATTATCACGAGACTCCGGCTTTGAGCACACCCTATGCTAGTGCATCACATATCCTGCCACGCTGACGTTTCTCTCACTGCTAAAGCTAGCCGCAGGGGCGCACAAAATCTGCATTGCGAGTTGTGAAGGCGTCGGCACTCGTTGTTCTTTCCCCACTAGAGCAAATTCCGGATGTTTTTCTGGACCTTTACAGAATGAATATAGCTGTGTAGCTCATCCCTTCGTTTCTCTCGTTCCCGAACGTCGGTCGACTCTTCAATATCCTCCATGAAACTCCTCTCTGTGGCTTTTCTTTGCAGGTTTCAGTTATGCACAGTTTGTTCCGTGCTCTTCTGGGTGTGTCCAGATAAGATGGAACACGAGGTCGCGATCACCATTCCCGATTTTGATGAAATTAACCGTAGGTCTAAATATTACACCCAGAACAACGTTGAACAATGTTAAACACTACAGAGACGTGCTTGTGTTTCTCTGAGGACGTTATTCCGCGTTCCTGACAGCGCAAGTAATGACGATGGCGCAACATATTTAGAAACTATCGTTATGTTAAGCATGCGCTGCCTTGCAACAACGATTGCGTTACTCGATACCGGCCTATTGTTGCGCCAAATACATCAGGCAAGCTCGGTACGCACCTCGGAGTGCAGCTCATTTCATACGTCAGTTCTCTTTTATGCAGTGTTCTGTACCATGCACAAGATTTCGCCACGTATCGTTATGTATTTATTTATTCATTTTCATACTCTCAGGGCCCGAGGGCATTAGAGAGAGGAGTGGTCTGAGAACAATACAATAACTGCTATTTTGAAGGCGGCAGATTCTTCGATTGCAGCAATGGAGGCAGGAAGGTGGTTCCAGTCACTGCTTGTTTGCGGCAAAAAAGAAGCATGGCAAGTGTTAGTGCGGCATATGGGAATTTTAACTTTGAGACGATGGTCGAACCGTGCTGATACATAATCTGGGGGAAGGAAAAGATCATTTTTAAGTGTTGGATTCGTGTAAAAGATTTTGTGAAATAGGTTTAAGCGGAAGTACTTCCGGCGTGACTTCGTAGACCTAGGGTAGCTTTCATTGAATAGACACTGGCGTAGCGGTTGTAATTGGAAAGCACGAAACGAGCTGCACGGTTCTGAACGGACTCAAGGGCTGTAGTTAATACGGAGCTAAATGGATCCCAAATAGAACAAGCGTATTCTAATTTGGATCTAACGAGTGTTGTGTACAATTTAAGTTTTAAATCTGTAGGAACGGATGAAAAATTACGGCGGAGAAATCCAAGCATGCGATTTGCGTTGTTAATTACACGTTCAACGTGCATATTCCAAGAGAGGTTGCGGGTTTCATGCACGCCAAGATAACGGTAACTACTAACGGGGTTTAAAGTATTTACCCCGTTGGTGACGGAGCTGAACTATACCATTTCGCACCGCGGAAAAAAATGAGGTGGCGAGCATATGCACTTCCCATGATTTGTGCATGTATTTGGGTTTGATATACATTTCGGCACAGCTCTTTTTGTGTGCTCCGGTGAAGCGGTAAAGGCCGTGCATATCTGTCCCTATTCTAGCAGATGGTTCGACACGCCTCCGGCAGCAAGAGAGTGAACCAGGAAGAGGCTAACACGTCGCAAAAAGCTAAGTGCGAAGTTAGACACCAAACCGATTTTGTTGAATGCTCCATTCGCATGGTTTACCACATTCCCCTGATCTGAACCAACAGCTACATTGGACAAACAGGCAGGTGCCTGAACACGAGACTGCGAGAGCACCGCTATGCGGACTAATCAGCGGGCCAGGGAACATGGCCTCGCACTGAAAGGAGTGCGGATGCAGGGCCTTGTTTGAATAGACCAAGGTCTTGTTCCGCACGAGGAAACAGCAAAAGAGCGAAATACTTGAGGCATACAGCATGGCATCGGGAGAATTCGGCGCATGCGTAAGCACTCCAACCTTGTCGCTAAGCAAAGTGGAAATGGAATTCTTAAGCAATACGTTCCTGCTATTGCAAAGATGAGCGAGCTGAGCAGCGCTGCGCAACATTACTGCGCGCACCACGTTCGATATCACTTTCACCACTATAGTTTGATTTATCACATTTTTATGTTCACTCCCCCCCCCCTTCCCACGTTCTCTTTCCTTCTTTTGTGGGGCGGGCCCAGGTGGCGCCTCACGAAAGATTTACAGTTGATAGCTCGCGCCCACCTGTTCTGGTTGTGTTTTTCTCTGCCTCCGTTAGTGTCCCCTCTGTTTCGGCAATGTAGCGCAATATTTCGCAACGTATGTTAAACTTGGAGTGCTTTATTGAATCACCTACAGTCATGCACAGTGCATTCTTTACACCCGGCCAATGAACGCTCGCAGCTTAATGCGTGACATTTGCTACCAGAGATTATTGAGCTTGAAGCCCATTGTTTCCACCACTTTTACTGGCAAACGTGCACTAATATCAACATGCGTTATTTGGGGTACAGCGTCCCTCTACAGCGTCCCTTCAAAGTTCAAGGTTCCTTCAAAAGCTACAGCATGTCATGCATCAATTTGAAGGAAGCCAAACCGGTTGACAATTGTGAAATAACAATTTTCTTTGCGTAACTTGTGATATCAAACTGCCAGCATAACGGCAGGCTACACCTACTCAATGGCAGGTAACTGTTAGCAATAAGTGACCCCCCCCCCCCCCTTTGTACATGTTCAAGAAAGCCGGTTGTCCATGAAACAACGGCACTGCACGAAAATTAGTACAATCAAACTCTCCACGTAAGCTGAATATCTCCTGTTGCTTACACCTATATTGAACCACTTTGTTCCGAACTAATAACTGGTATTTGAATTTCCGATGTGGTTTCACGCATGCTTCTAAGAATGTAATTTCAGGTATGGGTTCAGTTCCGGTACTGCACCCAGATGGAAATGGCACGCGAACTTCCGGCTGGAAAGAGACGTTCCAGCTGGATGTTGAGCCGGAATTATCCCTTCCAGTTCGAAAATTTCTATTGCCCGCTGGAAATAACTGAAAATGGCAGTTTCCGGTTGGAAACAATCTCCACCTTAGGCAGTTTTCCAGTTGGAAACAACTGGAAATGGCTTTTTCCAGCGGGAAACGAAATCCAGCTGAGGCAGTTTTCTAGCTGGAAGTAGTTGTTGCTGCTGGAACGAACAGGAAATAGGATTTTCCATCTGGAAATACAACCCATCTAAATTTATAATAATTTCTGCGGCTTCACTTACCAAAACCGACATGATTGTTAGACACACCGTAGTAGAGGGCTCCCGAAAATTGGAATACACGGGATTCCATCTAAGCGGACATCTAGTACTGCGCCTCCATCGAAATGTGACCGTCGCGGCCAGGATCGAACCCACGTCCTTCGGGTCAGGAGCCGAACACCGTAGCCACCTTACCACTGCGGCTGCCCCACCTCAATTCTTTTCACTTCAAGCTTTTGGGAAAACATCATGGAAACGTATATAAAACGAGCACTTTTCAGCTTAAAGTGATTGGCTTTAGTAGGAGCGTTCACTTTGCACTTTGAAACCTTTGATGTTCTGCCGTTCTGCTGCAGCATGTCATTTTTATTAGTCTTACTTATATTTAGAAGGCTGAATTGTGCAGCAGCACATATATTTTGTCAGCAAATGTGGTCAGGATTTCTTAAGGCTCGTTGTAGCGCGGCAAAGGACAAAGAAACGTACGACGTATATAGCGCTATGTCGTATATAGAAACGTATATAGCGGTATGTGCCGTCGCACGTTTCTTTCCGATGTCCATGTTTTTTGCAGCGCTAAAACGGAGCTTAAGAAATGACCCACTGCCAACAAGTCCGCGTAGCCACCTTTATTGACAGTATTTATCTCTTTTGCGGGAGAGCTCAACAATTTAATACGTTTCCTATAATTTCGGCAAGAATACGTTTGCCAGAACACCAGACAGCAAAAAAAAAAAAAAACGACACTTCAATTGAGGCATTTAGTTTTGTGGCCATTCGGCAGGTCAGTCATCGTGCAATGATATCACCTCTGCGTTTACGCTTCCAGACTGCGTGCGCGCCTGCTTTACAAGGCGTTACGTTATATAGCCCCTTTATCAACGTTGTTACTTCACGCTTGCTCCACTCGATCATGATTAGTCGCGCTAACATTTACGACACGACCAGAGCGTTCATCTCAGTAGCCGCCTTGTTTGTTGTTGTTGGTCATTGCATTCTTCACTCAGCGTTAGTTGCGCACATATCATGCGTGAGCTTGTGTGCACTGCGACTTACATAAGCATAATTTAGTTAGACTAATAATGTCTTAGGGTAATGCTGCAATAATTTAGAGGCGAAAGAGCAAATTTAAAGCAGGATATAGTACGAAAACCGACGACCGTAGTTTCGTACAGCCCACGTGATGCGTGTGTCATGGCTGTTGTGTTGGCCCGAGAGGTGCGCATTTTTTGTGCAGTGAATGAAGAACTGCTTTTAAAGAAAATTTTGTGTGGAAATCGCGTTAATCCAGTCGTACTTTGGGACAGTTCTTCGTGTGGAAGGTGTTACGACTTAAGACCGTCAAGCGCTCCCTGTTGTTTTTCTGCTCTACGGGTCGTGGTGATTCTCCCGCTCTTCGCCGTCCGCTTGTTCCACTTGCAGGCAACTATAAACTTTTCTTTCTTATGTTTAATTTGCAATTATAAGCGTGCGTGCGTGCGTTCGTGCTGATGCCGAAGGGCTTGCTTATCAGCACGTAACAGTGACTTGATTGTTGTATGCGGTGTTTCTACGCGTGAAGTGTTTCTACGTGTTTCTACGCGTGCGTGTGTTCCGTGTTGCCGTAGTCCCACTGGAAAAGTTTGTGCCTTGTGCTCATTGTTATAGGAGTCGCCGTGGCATGCTGCAAACTAAACAGCACAAGCGGCGATGGCCTTGCGTACACGTTTTTTTATCCTTTCGTGCTGTTTAACTTGCAGCTTGTTGTAGAGTTGCACATCCAAATGTGTGCTCCCTCCGTGTGTCCGCTCCGTATGTCCGTACCGATCGGCCATCTCGACCCATCTTTCTTGTGTATGTGTGCGCCCAGTTTTCAGTTTCGTGACCGAAATCTGTCCGACGTGATGGTGACGTCAGCGCCTCCTTCTACTACAAATGCATGTTCGCAAATATGTCGTTGCCTCGATCCACATGTCATTCAATGATCGCAAAACAGCCACCTCGTCGAGAGGCAGTCAGAGCGATTTCATTAACCGAACCTACAACCTTCGGTAACACGTCCGATGTTCTACCAATTGAGCTATAATGGCTGTCACTTTCCCATGCACTTTATTGGGTAGTTACGTTTGTGTAATCCTGGGAAGGCTGTAGGTTCGGTCCCTACCAGCGGCAAGTTGATTTTACATCCTCTTTAAGTCATTTCCATTTATGTGATAATTATACTCTACTATAGTTAAAACATGCAAATAATGTCACCTGTATATTGCGTAGCTTCATTGTCTATGGATTTCATTTAGGTTGTGTGAAATATCATCTTTGAATTGCTTGACAGGTATAGCTCATTCTCCTTAATGCTAACTGGGAAATCTGAAGGCCTTGCAAAGAGCAGAAACGAAGTGCAACAGTGAACGCTGCTTTTCGTTTCAAATGGCATTGTAAGCACAAACTTCCCGAAATGCTGCGGATCACTTCTGATGTGATGCAAAGTTGTTTATGCTGGGCTTTAAAATACAAAGTAAATAAAGAATTCCCGATATTCAACTTTTATTTATTTTGTTACACAATTTTTGTGAAAGCCAGTGACAATGAATATATATAAATCCGATTGCTCGATTATGTAATGAATCGCTGATCATCTACCTTCGTTTATGTACACGATTTGATGGCAACCAGTCACAATGAATATACAGACCCGCTTGCTCAACTATAATTGGTCTTATCAATGTGGTCAGCAATGTGGAGTGTGTCAAGCAATGTGGTGTACAATATTCCCCTAAGCTGCAGTAGGCTGCACATCGGCCAAACGGGCCGGTGTTTCGACGATCGTGCAAGGGAGCACCGCTTGGCGGTCAGCAGCCAAATGCGCGGGTCCTGGGTAGACCACTGCAAGCGCTGAGGTTGTGCGCCCCACTTCAGCCAAACCACTTTTCTAAGGCGAGCAAGCAGCCGCACTGAAAGGGAGACAATTGAGGCATTCCTAATAAAAAGGGCAGGCAGTCAGTGCGTTAGAGAGCCATCAATAGATTTAAGTGGGAAAGGAGTGATGCTTTTGAAATATAGCCTGTAGGCGTGTCAAGTTTAGGTTGTGCGCTGCCCCGTTCGAGTCTCACTCGGATTGATCCTGTGATGGACATGTGTTCGTGCATGTGTGCTGGCATGATTTTACAGCTCAGGTCAATGCAGCTTCCGGCGCATGCCTCGACTCTTTCAGTGGCTCATGATGAATTGTTAGTTCGTCCATGTTTCTATATATGTAATGAGATTACCTTGTTCGGCAGCCTATATATCGTCATGGTTTCTGTTAATAAACAGTTGGATGTTGCCGCCCGTGTCATTTCGCCCCCATCCTCCTTGCGCAATGCCATATTTTCTCAAGTGGTGTTTTAAAATCACCAGTGAACATAAAATTGCTTCACAAGAATGCTTGTAGGGATGTATTGTGGGAGGCTATTTCTGATATACATGATGGTGAATGGAGCTCAAGTTAAAGAAAAGGTATGCCTTAACACACTATAACAAACAAGCCCTAGCTTTTTCATTTCATGGTTTGACCAGAATTGCATATTAGCTAGAATTATGCTACAGACTACTTGTTTTACACATTGTAACCACTAAGTGCTAGCTTTTTCATTTGATTTTTTAACCCGAATTACATGTTAGCTAGAATTATGCTAGAGACTACTTACTTTACACATTATAGCAAACAAGTGCTAGCTTTTTCTTTTGATGGTGTACCCCGAATTACATATTAGCGAGAATTATTTTAGAGACTACTTACTTTACACATTACAGCAAACCAGTGCTAGCTTTTTCATTTGATGGTTTAACCCGAATTACATATTAGCTAAAATTATGCTAGAGACTCCTCATGAGTTAGTTAAAAACTAACTTCACCATGCAAAGTACACATAACCTATTGGCTGCTCAGTGCTTTTATCTGGCTTGGCACTGACATCCATGCTCCTTTTTTATTTTATTACAGGCACTATTTTAATTTCTATATAACTAAAAAACCTACAGTTATAAAAACTAAATGGCTGCCATGGCAAGGTGTGTCCCAGCGTTTGATTTTTCTACATATACGCCACTGTTGTGTTTATTAAGTTTATTGCTTTTCCACTTACTGCATGTAAATGTTTCTTACAGATGTTGAAGCACAAGAAGCCTGCTAGAAGAGGGCATTCGGGATGTGCTCTTGTAACAGCTACTGCAGACTGCATTGCAATAAATTCCTTCAAGATTCAGCATCGCTGTGATTTCAATTTCTGCAGTTTACCGAACCACTTTGCCCCGTGGCTCTACAAGGCAGCCACCAAAACAGCTGGCCAGCATCCACACCACATTTATGAAAGCTTTCTCACCCATAATTTCACCTAGCTATGACTCGCAAGGAACGTGGTTTACTCCTGTCACCCTCTGAAACAACGTAAATGAACATGTCAGCTGGGAGATGATCTCATGTCCAGCAGGAATGTCTACTGCTTCAAGCTAGGAGTCCAGCATTACAGCTGGGACTAACATATGTTCCTGCTGGAAAATCATGCTTTCCAGCCAAGAGTGAAATCTTCTGTGGCTGGAAAAGGCATGCTTTCTAGCTGGGAATAATTTCCTGTTACACCCGCAATATTCATGCTTTCCAGCTGGGAATAATTTACAGTTACAGCTGGAATATTCATGCTTTCCCGCTGGGATTAACTTCCAGTTACAGCTGGAAAATGGATGCTTTCCAGCTGGGAATATTTTACAATTCCAGCTGTATTTTGAACCGGAAATTCTCCCAGGTGGAGATCTCTCTAGCTATAAAAGCATTCCAGCTGGAAAAGTATCCAGCTGGGAAAAATTTCCGGAACAATAATCCAGCTGGAACTAGAAAGTTTTTCCACCTGGGTGGTCCGGTTTGATATCCTACATTTAAACACTTGGCTCTAAGTTCATGACAGATAAGTTTTGGTAATTTGGATATGTTCTGAGGATACTGATTTGGGTTGAGTCTAGGTCAATATTACAGTTTGGGTACAGTGTCTGGTGGGAGTTCGGTTCGACACCCTGGTGTTGCTATAAAGGATGCATGAGTAAATAAGTTGTGAACAAAACAGTTGGCAATATGTTGAGTCATAGGTTCGAGCACGATGTCCGCAGTGCAATTCTCGATGAAAAATTAAGACCCCCTCAAGTTTGCTTTCAATACAATAAATCACCATGACTGTGATTTGACAAATTATGTTACTCAAAACTTTGTGCCAGGGAGGCAGCGAGGATATTATTTTGAAGAAATGACGGGTGGAGGTGCAGTATAACCCGTATGTATATTTGTGTAGGTGTGTGTGTGCTTACACGTACAAATCCAAGCTGAATAATTTCGGAGGGGCTTCAAATCTACCCTCTGGCTGTGCCTGTAGTCTGTACAATTGCAAAAGTTTAGTATGCGAGAAAACAGTCTTACTAGTGATGTGTGGGTTTCATGGTACATGTGAATGCATAATAATTTTACGTTCAGCGCATTGGCTTGGCTTCTGTGGATTTATAGCGACAGATTTATTCTCTTTCGTAGTGCTCTTGGGGCTTTTCTCATTCTACTTGTGTAGTGTCTAGCTCATTATCGAACATGATCGCGGTATCACATTTGCACGTACATTTCTTTCAAGGTGAACCCAAGAACTATCTGTACATCTCTATGAAACCAACGAATGGCATGAAATGTTTCCTTGCCTACTCTATGCAATATCCTGCGCATTGTGCTAATGAACAATCATGTATCATGCAAGAAATGATTGAGCAATGAAACCGAGAAAGTATTAAAGTAGGCCTAAAATATGATGACAAAGATAATGATGAATAGCCTAGCAAAAGTGAAAGAGTTCACAAGTGGAAACCATGCATTAGAGTGTATACAAGAAAATGTATACCCAGAACAACCACAAACAAGACAGCTTAATCACAAAAAGGAAATTCACCGAACATTAAGAATGGGCTGCAGCGCAATCGGCAGGCACGCCCAAATAATGTCAGGAAATCTCTCATTGTCATTAAAGCGAAAAGTATACACTCATTCCATACTGCCAGCTCTAACGTATGGTGCTGAAACATGGAGCATAACAAAGTCACAAGAGAAAAAGTTGAGAGCCATTCAAAGTGAATGGAACGTAAAATTATAGTAAAAATTACACCATCTCCCGCTAAAGGGGACCATGAGGCGATGCGAAGCCGGAGCACTTGCACGATCGCGTTCCGTTGGCGTTCGTTGGGCATGCTACCGACCTCGCGTCGTGGAACGCGAAGAGGGACGCTACGCGCGTCGTATCTTCCATCTAGCCTGGCCGTTAATTCTCACAGGGCGAGCGGGGAACGCGGTCGACAGGCGGGCGAGACGGGGGCAGCGTAGGAGAGGAGAGAGAAGGGGAGGGGACGCGCATTCGCTCGAGCTCATCGCGGCGTTGAGCAGGAGAGAATTTCGGCATGTCTAGCCCGCGTTTCAGAGGAAGAGTGGAAAGGGGGAGGGGAGAGGGGTATGGGAGAGGGAAAGTGGAGGGAAACTGGAGAGGGAAAGTGGAGAGGAGGTTTGTGGAGAGGGTATGCGCATGCGCAGTAAGGGTGGTCACGCCGCACATCGCCACCACCGGATTGAGCTCGGCTTTAAGATACTTCGCATCTAATAACATTAAGAGATCGGAGGACGGCAGAATGGGTCCAGGAGCAAGCAGGAGTTGCAGATATCCTAGATGACATCAAGCAATAGAAATGGGCCTGAGTTCGCCACATAATGCTCAGAACAGACAACCGGTGGACAGTAAGAGCAACAGAATGGTTACCAAGGAATGGGAAATGCAGGTGATGAAGATGAATTCTAAAAAGACAGGGCGTGCAAACAAGGACACAAGAAAGAAGTCAGGACACCACAAACGCCGACCAAGCAAATAGCAATTAAAGAAGCCAAAGAGGCAGGATTGTTCAGATAAGTAGGAGAACACGGAAAAGGGCTCAGAGTACTAGAAATGAAGCTTAGAATAACAGAGAGCTGAGCTAGTTGGTAAGTATTCATTCTAAAAAGACAGGGCGTGCAAACAAGGACACAAGAAAGAAGCCAGGACACCACAAACGCCGACCAAGCAAATAGCAATTAAAGAAGCCAAAGAGGCAGGATTGTTCAGATAAGTAGGAGAACACGGAAAAGGGCTCAGAGTACTCGAAATGAAGCTTAGAATAACAGAGAGCTGAGCTAGTTGGTAAGTATTCATTCTAAAAAGACAGGGCGTGCAAACAAGGACACAAGAAAGAAGCCAGGACACCACAAACGCCGACCAAGCAAATAGCAACTAAAGAAGCCAAAGAGGCAGGATTGTTCAGATAAGTAGGAGAACACGGAAAAGGGCTCAGAGTACTAGAAATGAAGCTTAGAATAACAGAGAGCTGAGCTAGTTGGTAAGTATTCATTCTAAAAAGACAGGGCGTGCAAACAAGGACACAAGAAAGAAGCCAGGACACCACAAACGCCGACCAAGCAAATAGCAATTAAAGAAGCCAAAGAGGCAGGATTGTTCAGATAAGTAGGAGAACACGGAAAAGGGCTCAGAGTACTAGAAATGAAGCTTAGAATAACAGAGAGCTGAGCTAGTTGGTAAGTATTCATTCTAAAAAGACAGGGCGTGCAAACAAGGACACAAGAAAGAAGCCAGGACACCACAAACGCCGACCAAGCAAATAGCAATTAAAGAAGCCAAAGAGGCAGGATTGTTCAGATAAGTAGGAGAACACGGAAAAGGGCTCAGAGTACTAGAAATGAAGCTTAGAATAACAGAGAGCTGAGCTAGTTGGTAAGTATTCATTCTAAAAAGACAGGGCGTGCAAACAAGGACACAAGAAAGAAGCCAGGACACCACAAACGCCGACCAAGCAAATAGCAATTAAAGAAGCCAAAGAGGCAGGATTGTTCAGATAAGTAGGAGAACACGGAAAAGGGCTCAGAGTACTAGAAATGAAGCTTAGAATAACAGAGAGCTGAGCTAGTTGGTAAGTATTCATTCTAAAAAGACAGGGCGTGCAAACAAGGACACAAGAAAGAAGTCAGGACACCACAAACGCCGACCAAGCAAATAGCAATTAAAGAAGCCAAAGAGGCAGGATTGTTCAGATAAGTAGGAGAAGACGGAAAAGGGCTCAGAGTACTAGAAATGAAGTTTAGAATAACAGAGAGTAACCCTTTTCCGTGTTCTCCTACTTATCTGAACAATCCTGCCTCTTTGGCTTCTTTAATTGCTATTTGCTTGGTCGGCGTTTGTGGTGTCCTGACTTCTTTCTTGTGTCCTTGTTTGCACGCCCTGTCTTTTTAGAATGAATACTTACCAACTAGCTCAGCTCTCTGTTATTCTAAGCTTCATTTCTAGTACTCTGAGCCCTTTTCCGTGTTCTCCTACTTATCTGAACAATCCTGCCTCTTTGGCTTCTTTAATTGCTATTTGCTTGGTCGGCGTTTGTGGTGTCCTGACTTCTTTCTTGTGTCCTTGTTTGCACGCCCTGTCTTTTTAGAATGAATACTTACCAACTAGCTCAGCTCTCTGTTATTCTAAGCTTCATTTCTAGTACTCTGAGCCCTTTTCCGTGTTTTCCTACTTATCTGAACAATCCTGCCTCTTTGGCTTCTTTAATTGCTATTTGCTTCTTCGGCGTTTGTGGTGTCCTGACTTCTTTCTTGTGTCCTTGTTTGCACGCCCTGTCTTTTTAGAATGAATACTTACCAACTAGCTCAGCTCTCTGTTATTCTAAGCTTCATTTCTAGTACTCTGAGCCCTTTTCCGTGTTCTCCTACTTATCTGAACAATCCTGCCTCTTTGGCTTCTTTAATTGCTATTTGCTTCTTCGGCGTTTGTGGTGTCCTGACTTCTTTCTTGTGTCCTTGTTTGCACGCCCTGTCTTTTTAGAATGAATACTTACCAACTAGCTCAGCTCTCTGTTATTCTAAGCTTCATTTCTAGTACTCTGGGCCCTTTTCCGTGTTCTCCTACTTATCTGAACAATCCTGCCTCTTTGGCTTCTTTAATTGCTATTTGCTTGGTCGGCGTTTGTGGTGTCCTGACTTCTTTCTTGTGTCCTTGTTTGCACGCCCTGTCTTTTTAGAATGAATACTTACCAACTAGCTCAGCTCTCTGTTATTCTAAGCTTCATTTCTAGTACTCTGAGCCCTTTTCCGTGTTCTCCTACTTATCTGAACAATCCTGCCTCTTTGGCTTCTTTAATTGCTATTTGCTTCTTCGGCGTTTGTGGTGTCCTGACTTCTTTCTTGTGTCCTTGTTTGCACGCCCTGTCTTTTTAGAATGAATACTTACCAACTAGCTCAGCTCTCTGTTATTCTAAGCTTCATTTCTAGTACTCTGGGCCCTTTTCCGTGTTCTCCTACTTATCTGAACAATCCTGCCTCTTTGGCTTCTTTAATTGCTATTTGCTTGGTCGGCGTTTGTGGTGTCCTGACTTCTTTCTTGTGTCCTTGTTTGCACGCCCTGTCTTTTTAGAATGAATACTTACCAACTAGCTCAGCTCTCTGTTATTCTAAGCTTCATTTCTAGTACTCTGAGCCCTTTTCCGTGTTCTCCTACTTATCTGAACAATCCTGCCTCTTTGGCTTCTTTAATTGCTATTTGCTTGGTCGGCGTTTGTGGTGTCCTGACTTCTTTCTTGTGTCCTTGTTTGCACGCCCTGTCTTTTTAGAGTGAATACTTACCAACTAGCTCAGCTCTCTGTTATTCTATGATGAAGATGAAGTGACGAAATTGAGAAGTTCGCAGGAATAAAGTGGAATCAGCTCGTACAGGATAGCGCGAACTGGAGATCACTGGGATAGGCCTTCATCCTGCAGTGGACTAAACCTGGCTGAGAATGATGATAACAATGCAAGCATTATCGCCTTTCATTGGAGGATGGTAAAAGTTGTGCAAACACAATAAATGAATTAATTGTCTACAACTTGTGGCAGGTTGCAATTAGTATGTATGCAGTAGGTGTGGCTAAATGTTCTATCCCAGCTTGTCATTTACACCATATGAGCTTTCATTTCATCATCTGTCAAGAAGCTATGCTAGAAGGCAAACCGTTCCATGCATGACACCACAGTACCGATTTCAAAGCTTAGCAAGTTGATTATCTTTGTTAGGTTTGAGATAAAATACAACTACTGGGCAGCTGTTCATGCCATTTCATGCGTTTTCCACAGTTTTGTAGCCTGTGCTGACGTTTTGCACTTTATTCCTGTACTCTACATTTCTTAAATGAAATGTAGTGGCAGATGGTCAGCCACCTGGACCTTGTATTGTAGGCATTAGTGCCATGTGTGCCCTTGTAAATCTTTGTCCACTGTAAATGCATGAGTTAGATGCTGCAGTATGCATCACCACTGTGACAAGAAGAAATAGAGTCAATTAAAAACACTTTGCAGTTTCTATGTAGATGCTGTCATTGTCTGGTTGAAGAAAATGGAAGACCATGAACAACATTTGAAATTACTACAGACAAAAACAAACTTTTTTCGCAATAAGGTGGTGTTGCTGAAGTTGTATTGATACTAAAAGTAGAGAACCATGAGATAGAGTATCTCACGTATCAAGGAAAGATTGAGATCGTGTAATGGCCATTTTCGTGGGGTGTTTGTGGGACTGCTCGGAAACTTCTGTTTTCCTTTACGAAAAGATACTGTACCATGAAGACAAAATGTCGAATTATACCGAAACAAAAAGGTGGTGCTGTTTGCTGATGATGATAGCATATTTCAGGAGCCATATGCAAAGCAATCACTTCAAACTGCTAAGAAAGGACTAATAATGACTTACCATTACTCAAGAAGCGTACGGTGGGGAGCAAGTTGGTAAGACATGGAAAACATAAAACTACGCCTACATGCAGGACACAAGAAGAAAGAAGTGGACGAGACCAGCGCAGACTAACAACTCATTTATTCGGATGACGCCTCTTTCCCATAACAGCAAAGCGCATGCGCACTAACAAACATGACCGTACATCGTGTAAGACAACTTAACAAACAAGAAATTCAACTTCTTTCTTGTATAGGTGTAATAAAGCTTCACTGGTACACTTATGAGGCCCGTATCCTATAATATGCAAGGCTCCGATTATTTCCCGTGCCTCTCTGCCTGTTTTGCATGGCCGATGATGATTGCCTGCCTGAAAAGCGGCACGCATTTTCCTTTTCCTATCGTTTTACAAAACTGGCAATGCCTAGGCAGGTGCATCCCACTGTGTTGAGTGAGGGAGTAGCTGTGCTCTTGCAAACGCTTATTTATGCAACCTCCCGTCTGCCCGACATACACTGAACCACAGCTAAATGGAATCTCACAGACGACTTCCGTTTTGTAGGGCACAGACATATTTCTGTGAGCTATTGCACAGCCTTTTCTTTCCAAAGTTTTTGTTGTTGCTCGTTAGGGAGCAGAGACGGGACAATTTACAAGGCGCAGGAAAGTAAACGTTCACATCAAATTTCTTTCCCACTCTCTTCAGGTCGTGCGAGATCTTGTGCATATGTGGAAGAATCAAACGTTCGCCTCTCGCTTTGCTCCAGCTCTTGTTTCTTTGCATTACCTCTAAGGGTCTTCAACAATTCCGCGACAGCCTTGATAAGAGCGGGAGGAAACCCGGCACTGCTAAGCCTCTCCACTTGACCGTCAAAGCTGAACTGAACCATGTGCGGAATAAAAGCACTGACTTGTCAATGTGTGTACAACGATATAAATTACAACGATAGAGCGATTCTACAACGATAGAGCTTCTTTAGCCGTTCGCAGATAACATCGTGGCGTCAGAGCATGCAATGCTACTGCCGCTATTAGGCCAGGGCTGGGCAAAGATACTTTGAAATTGTATCACGATACGATACAAGATACTCAGGCTAGAAGTGTTTGAGATACAGATACAAGATACTACAACAATGAATGCATCCGATACGATACATTCCAGTTGCATCTGAAGATACTTCGATACATTCGCACATTTGTTATTACATATCTATATAATGTGGCACTAAATGCCTACGCACGAAAATGTTCGATTGAAAACGTATTAACTGCGACCAGCTTTGTTTCACTTGAATGCATGTGTGTTAGTATCTCAAAAATTTTGTACTTCTTGCTCAAGGTTTCAATTCAAAACAACTTATTGGCGTTCGTTTAGCTGCTTAACATGACATCACTTTATACTCATCGATGATACAGGTTTTTGCTTTTCGTTTTTGTAATTGACGGGAGTCGCTCCTCTGCTTGCCGACCAGCTAGCGGGTTTCCATGTAATCATAAGAACTTCAATAGGAAGCCTCCGCGCGATGGTGCAAATACCACTGTGGAGTTCTAACTTACCCGTAAACGTATTACGGATTCGTAATAACGGATCACCGGGCAGATGTACGTCACCAAGGACATGTGCCGCCCAGAAACGATTCAGACGTATTGTATGGTGGCACAAAGCACCACATGGACACCGCCGCTATTGAGACTAATGCCACTTATAGCCCCGATTACCTGGTGATTAGTAACAGTAATAAAATTACGGAAGCCTAAACAAGGAAAACAAATTTATCTAAGTAAAATAGAAAAGCGGTTGCGTATCAAGCACAGCGAATAAGCATAGAAACACGATACAGGCAGCACCCCCCAAGAGCTAATAATAATTTTTGCGTTTGACGTCCCAAACCAAGATGTGATTATCAGAGACGCTGTAATGGAGGGCTTCGGAAATTTTGACCACCTGGAGTTCTAAAACACAAATATAAGCACACGGGCCACTAGCATTTTCCCTCCATCGGAATGCGGCCGCCGCGACCTTCGGGTCGCGGCGGCCGCAAAAATAGCTCAAAACGACTCGTTGGGACGCTCATGAGAAAAACGGAGCATTTGGTATAACAATGTTTTTAGAATACCTTTGCTAACATACTTAAAATGGCTCCTAATAATTTGTGTTATTAAACTCAATTTCTCGATTTTACATGGTAGTAAGCAGAATTTTTGTTACTGTATACGCCAGGCGCGCCCGGTTTATTATATATTTGCTCTCAACGTCCCCTTCACAGAACAGTAAATTCAAGTGGACAATAAGTACGTAAACTGTAGCAGAAATGACGCAGACAAATAAAAGCAAGAATAAATCAGAGAGATTACCTTGGCAGTACCTTAAAGGCATGTTGCAGTAAGCAGACCAGAAAAAACTATATAGAGTCATATATAATGTGTGAGATGGAAAAGAAGGACAGCTAAGAAATGACTTCTGCTAACAATCAAATTATGATTATAAAACTCTTTGAATAAAATAAAGAGACGCCAAGATAACTATCGTGATGTGAATGCTTGTTCTGTTAGATCCAGCATCGGTACCGATGGTGCTGTAGCTCTTGGAATATTATTTGCATACAAGTTAATCTTAGTGCATGTAAGCCAAACTTACATCCGCGAGATCCTCCTAATCGCCGATGTGTGAAAGACAGTAGACGCAAAGCAAACCCCCATGCTTGCATTCTTCAGACTTCGTAACGAAGCACCCCGTAAGAGAAACTTCGATAATGACACAACAGCGACATCAGAATGTGTGCGAAAGACGCCGCGCGCATTGGAGTACGCAGCTCAGGACAGTTGCTAAGTGCCAAGTGTCACGGCACTGACACAACTAAAAATAAAAAGCGCTAAAACGAAAGGTCGGCTGGGCGTACGTTCGCGCGCTTGTACGTTCGCGCAGCTGACCCTGCTCCACCAATAGGGACGCTCACAGCTCGTCGCCTATCCTCGCTGGAAAACTCTGGTGGAAAGATAAAATAATGTCACAGCCTTTAGTTTTATTCTGGTGACAGCATTATCAGCTTGAGAAGCGGCGTTCAGGCAACGTTTATTGTTTCGCACGGTGGTGGTGCGGTCGCAGTATCTGGTATCTTAAGATACACGATACATTCTTCAACGTATCGGAAATACAGATACTGATACACGTATTGCGAGACGTATTGCGATACAGATGCCAAATACCCAAAGAGTATCTAAAATAGTATCGAAGATACATGCATCTTCGATACTGTCAGCACTGCTGTAGGCCTTTTCTTCCTTGTCATAAAAAGTGTTTGCGTGCGTTTGCGCCCACATACCTGCAAGCCGTCAATAGCATAAGTAAAAGATTGTCGTCGCGCAGGATGAAATCAAGCGATACGAGTTGTATGCGGTAACAAGAACGATAACAACAACAAAAAGGCGCGCGTAATATCCCTCGAACACAGATGACCGCGGCGACGCAACACATGCGGCAGAAAACCCCAATCTGAGAATGCAAAAGCCTCGTTTTCGTCATAAACACGGCGGCTTGAACCCATATGTGCAAGAACACGCCAGCGTCTTCTATTGTTGGTGATGGTGGCCGACCTCGAAAACAGTAGCTCCGCGGAACGGTTGCCAGTCTCAACAGTCGTCGCGTCGTCCAACCAAAGTGCGCGTCAGAGGCGCTCATGCAGGTACCACGTGGGCGGGAATTTGTCTCCGTTCCGCCCTTTCGCCCTCCGCTTGCGGGCGGTAGGTGTCCCGTCACGTGCGGGGCGGGTGTGCGGCTAGCGCGTCGATAGGCCCTAATGACGCATTCACACTTGAGAAGCGAAGAGTAAGCGAAAGTGCCAGAGCGGCCGGAAAACCGTGTTCGCGCGCGTCGAAAATGTTCACATTTGTTCTGCCTGTCCAGCATGCCGTCGCCGCCGACACTTGGAGAATTCATTCTCCTTTTCCGAATTTCTGAGCGTTTAGTTTCGTACCGAATTCAAGTTATTCATGCAAAACACGGAAAAGAAATAGCTTTCACCGTTTCAAACCGCTGTTTCGGGAGATACACCAGCAGGAACTACATAAGCGGGCACGCCAGCAGCGGCGGCGGATTCACCCGGCTGTGCAAAAGCGAGACACGTTGGGACACGCTGCTGCTACACCTTCTTATACTTCCAGTGTCCACGTCAACCGTAATCGAAACCAGGTCCTCTAGGAACGCATCCTTCTCGAGGCTGTGAGTCTTGTCGTGCTGCACGGGTAGATTGCAAATGGGCCGATGCGAGCCGCCGTCGACCAGTGTTGCGGAATTGCCACTCCGGAATTGGAATGACCGCGGGATCATTCCACATTTTCGTGACCCCGGAATGGAATGGGAATGGATTCAAGCGCTTTTTGCACGGAATGGAATGGGAATAGAATTACGTCTTTTTCCGAAAATAGATAACGTTTTCGTCTACGCGCTGTTTATCAAGCTTCAAACATTAGTAAATCAGAACCCTAAATTCAACAATAAAGCAGTATTTTTAAAATGGCTTGGGTGACTACAAGCACGGTACATTTATAAGCAACGCGCCTACTACAATTCTGTCCTTATATAGGCTGTGTTGCTCGGAATTTTGTTGCTCCGAAGTCTCGAGCTGAGAGCTGGTCAGTCCGCACTCCAACTGCTCCGGGGTGGGATCGTTTAGTTATTATCGTTATCCTTTTTCTTTGCATCTTTTCTCCGCTCCGTTGCTACGACTCGGCACATACCCGCGTTCGCATCGCCAAGCAAAGAGGGCATTGGGGAGGAACGATTCTGCACACCCTTAATTGCTAATACTGTAATATCATGCTCAATTTAGTCATGTAGGCCAGAAGTGCATGTTTTTTTTTTTTTTTCGAAGTAGAAGGCCATAACGTATTCTCTAGGTCCACCTTTAGTTAGCCAGAGCCAAGGGTAGACGTGGTTTAAAAGTGTGAACGATCTGCCAATTTGTAAAAAAGAAACCGAGGCATAAGTTAGTGTACAAACAAATGCATTATCCCAGCAGATACTGAAGGGAGAAACAAAATATCCCGACGCGTTGTTTCCCATTGATACCCCCCCCCCCCCACGAAAGCGGCGAATACTCTATGCACAGCCTGATCTTTATCTCACGAGCAGTTTAGTACCTGACACACATAAATAACCTTTGCGACAAGGAAGACATTGCATACCTGCGCACAGGCGAACACAGAAAGTCCTCCTCACCCCATCCATGCTTGCGACGCGCGCTTGACAAGCGTGAGTGCTGACGAGCAGTGCGGCCCAGTGTTCCGTATTCGATGCAAAGGCACAAGGCGCCCGAGCGGTGCACTTTTCCAACTAGTACCAGCAGATCTAGAGGGTTTTGTTCCCTATTAACCAAATCTTAGTTTTCTCCATATTCACGACCACTCCAGACGCTTGGCAAAGCTGCTTAGTCTTCTTGAACGCTATTTTTGTCAGCGTAAAAATACGCCCTTAGTACGCCAGAGGATGTATGCGTGGTGGCCGAGCGGCTAAACGCATCGCGCCACGGGGTAAAAGGTCACAATTTCAAATCCCCGGTCACCTTTTAACCGAAGGTTTTTTTATTACTTGTTTATTTGAATCTACCTCGTATTTTCGCTCAAGGACAACACTGTTTTTGCGCTCACAAGCAAAAACAGCGACGCCACCGATACCGGAATTACTGCGAGACCAGCTCTTTAGAGCCATCGCAATGAATGCGTTTGTGGTTTAAAGTGGCATTATTCATTTACTCTTGTGGTATTATTCACTTATAGGTGTCGTATAGGAAAGATAGGAGATGAGAAACATCTGGCGTCTTTCGTTAAGCAGCTGGCGTCTTTTCGTTTTGCTTTAGAAACATCTGGCGTCTTTTCGTTTTGCTTTTAGAAAACATCTGGCGTCTTTCGTTGGTTTATTTCATCAATCAACGGCGTTTTGAACAAAATTTTTATTGTTTAATCACGTACAGGATAAATCTCACCAGGCACTACCTTGGAGGTAAACAATGGCTGCTAATGGGAATGAGAGACAGAAGTCGGCTTTTAGCTAACACTTACACTCTACTTCTACTAACATTTCCTACTGGAACATGCCAATGGCTGCTAATGGGGAATGAGAGACAGAAGAATTCGGCTTTTAGTTAACGCGCACGCTGCGAATTTTTTATTGTTCAACAACGCACAGGAAAAATCTCCCACCGGCACCACCTTGGAGGTCAAGATCTGGTACTAGCGTTAAGACTGGTTACGCACTACGACGGGGACGAACGGGTGCCGCTTTAAGTAGCCTCGCCCCTAAAAGATGGCCACTGTTAGGTCTGTGACTAAGCACGTTCAAGATGCGGAAAGTGTCTCTGAGTGCATAGACGTGCTTTGTGTGTCCCAAGAAAGGCAGTTAGGAATTGGCAGAACCTGTCGAATTCAGCCAGTTGTGCCGTACTTAGGAGATAATAAGTTGAAATTAATGACAGCTAATAAGGAAGGTTTCTTTGTACTTTTGAACGAGCAACAATTCTCAGGAAAAGCTTCAGTCGCGCTGGCAAAAAACTTTAAAGAGGTGGTCATCCACACTACGAAAGTAAAAGAGGAAGCCAAGAAGTTGTTGCAGGATATGAACCTAGAGCGGCTATCAAGGTGAGTGTCTGAGACAAAAAGAAATAGTTTAGATATTTTTTTCACTATAAAAACACATAAGCCTGAACTACCTTTTCGCACCATCGTCTCAGAATAAAACACTTGCAGCATGTGGTCTCGGGGTATTTGCAAAAAACGTGGCTGATTCTCTGTCATAGGAATCGGTTTAACACGAAAGTGAAACGTGTCTTCGCAGACGTAGTTGAGCGTTTGTTGTGCATTCTTTCGCCCCAAGCGCGAAGGAATGAATGCTACAGCAACAAACTGTAATGTCACGCGAAGAACGGCAAGCAGCTCGAAACTTGAAACGCGCTGCTCAAGCAGAAAGGGCGCACGGAACGAACATACACAGGACGAGCGCGAACTAACTGTCACAGCTGTAACTTATTTCTGTGTGAGCAGCGCGCTCCTCTCGCAAAAGCGGCCGCTGAAATGAGCGAAGTGACCTTCGTGCTCTCATCGCAAACTTGCGGTGAGAGCACAAGACGTACACACCACCGCCATCACAGATAAGCCCGCGCACGAGCGACCACGCTCTGTAGAGGCGCGCGCTCATCCGCGACGACCTTTAAAGCGCGCTCTTCGAGCCCTTCGCACCATCTCTTCAGTGATAACGAAACCACGCTGATGTACCAACTATCTCTGACTACCGCCACCAGCAAACGGTGTATATAAATAGCTCGCCGCTATCATAGCAAAGAACGTGCTCTTTGTGGCCGAATCGTTTCGCGCCTCGCGCTGCGGAGCGAGGGGTCGCAAGTTCGGCTCCGGGTGACGGAACTTTTTATTCTGTTTTTTTTTTCCTTTGCCAACTGTTAGTATTTATATTTTGCAACGTCATAGCCGTGACGGAAATACGTCATGGAGCCGTGGTGGACCCCGGCATAAAACACTTTCGTATTAAAACACCTTACAGGGCTTCGCATAGAAGACCTCTTTCGGTTGAAGAATTCGGAAGATGTCGCTTTTTTACGCAGAGAAGAGCTTCGATGTTGCGCAGCCTTAAGCGTTGATGTAAGAGACCTTTATTACTTCCTTCCGCAAGAGCAGATGGTGTCTAGTGTCAAAGAATGTGTCGCAGAAAATGAGTTGAATTTCAGGGATTAAAGTGGTGTGCCAGTGGAGTCCTTTCTTGAGCTCCTGTCGTTTTACTTGCAGTCAACTTTCCCCCTTTGGGGTGAAAAAGTAATGATTCAGAGGCAGGGTGTATGCATCGGGTCTCAGGTAGAGCCAGTTCTGAGCGAAATTTTTCTCGGTAAGGTTGACCGAATATTGAAAGGCACCATGACCGCACGGCTAATGAAAATCTTCAGGTTCGTAGATGACTACTTAGTCATTACGCGGTTGCACAGTTAGTCTGGCGAAGTCTGGCAAAGGTAACAAGATATTTGCTACCTTTCAAGAAGGTGGACTAGGTTTGGCATTCACTTACGAGTTGCCTTCTAACAATGAGATCCAGTTTTTAGACTTGAAATTAAAATTGAGTTCGCAGCACTTGTGTTGGGAATACAACCCTAGATCATGCAAGCCAATTCTAGATTTTTCGTCGGCTCATTAAAAACTGGTAAAAAGGGGCATAGCGGCTACACGCTTGGGTTCCGCCCTCAGGAAGTCGTGTCACCAAGTCGCGCAGTTTCGCTTTTCACGGCAGCTAGACAGGTTAAAAGAAGCGGGTTTCCCAAAGGCCACAGTTATTTCTGTTTGTGAATGGCTTTAAAAAGTTTATGAAACGCAATCCTCAACTGACCAGGCCTTGAGAGAAAAGAAAGAAAAAATCGCAGTTATTCCTTACGCGCACCGGATGGCGCACGGCTTAAAGAAGGCAGCATCTAAATATTAAGTACAAGTCACATTTTCCGCGAAGAACAGGTTAGCCAGCTTATGCCATCTGGCCAACAAATCTAAGCGCAAGCCAGTCACATCATATCAGGTTAAGCACACGCGTAAGTTCGTTTCTTGTTCCTTTGGGGTAGTTTATGCAATTCCGCTCTCTTGTGGCAAGGTGTATTACGGGCAAACTGATCGATGTTTGAATATTCGCCTCAGAGAACACTACGGTGCCGTAAAAAATTCTACGACTCCTAATTTGGCCGCCCACTGCAGCAGATGCAAATGTGAACCCTTGTTTCAAGAAACAGCCGGGATGTACAAAAATAAAGATCAAACAAGCCAAGAGATCATCGAAGCTTATCATATGCACGTGGATGCCGCTCGTTGTGTCAGCCAAACCTCTATCGCACTGCATAAAAAGAAATAAAATTTTTGAAAGGCTTGTTCCCGCGCTTCTCTTGTTTATCTGGCAATCACCATGTGACTTAAACGCATTTTTGTTTGTTACCGAAATAAATTTCTCAGTTGAGAGTCAGCGCTCGTGTCGTCCGTTTCTCGTCCTTTGTCTGTGCCGCGCTGCACGTTTGCCCGAAGATGTGATTTCTGTATTAGTATCAGGAACTATAACAAACAGTATGTCTTCATCGTGGTTAACTTAGCAAAGGTTAGCGCCAGAAATTTTTGTGTATATTTTCACTGTTCCTGTCAAATTTCATCACGTGTGGAGCATAACCGCATACCTATGGCCGGCCTATGTGTCTTTGAGCCACATGAGATTTGGGATGGGGGAGGGGGGTGCCAGAGCAGGGCTCTCGAACGCAAGTATGTGGTTTGCAGGTTATTGCGTTGCAGGTGCAGGAAAAGGCGACCGCCGATTTTTTCCGGGTGGTTGAGCCCGGGAGTGCCGTATACGTGAAGCCTGCACCAATGTTGTGTGGTACCTCCACCAAGGGTTCTGAAAGGCCGAATCGCCCGTCACCAGCTCAACAGTCAGGATCCCTTTCCCGCGGACGCGACTCAGTCACGCATGGCTACGTGTGGGAGGGAGTCGGAACCCCCTCATTAGCTCGCGTCGGTGGGGATGCCACGCGCCAAACGCCTGCCGATACAGACGCGAAGACATAGTTTTATTTACCTAATATTTGTGTTAGCAGAAGTCTCAGTGCCTGCGAAAGAAGTGAAGCTCTTTGCATACACTGACTGATATCGCGTGTTTTTTTACGCCTAAGCCACATTGGCAGTAAGCGGTGGGAACGATTCGTGTCAAGCGATTGATGTTAGCCAAAGTCTGAAGTAGCCGACGTCTCGTAATGATTGCCGAAAGAATTTTCTCGTCTTCTCAACTCTAGGGAATACCAGAACATAGTAATGCGTGACCTTGTGTAGAACGCCACTCGAAAATGCCAGCAAAAACGCGAGACGCGAGAAAGAAACTAACATACACTACGCGATCGAACGGCTGCGCTTTACTGAAGCGAAGCATTCTCACGGGAAACTTCACAGCGCATGCTCATTTATTCACCGCACCTTCTGCTGAAGGAACGAGAATGAAAGGAAGCAAGTGGCTGCTACGTCACAACCACGCTGTGTCTCAAGTTCAAACGTTCGAGGCGTCAACGACACTTTAGCTCGTGGACTGAAAAGGGCTGGACTTGGCGCCGCTCGCAAGTCTGTCCTAAACCCTCGCACGAAAGACCGCGCTCCCGTGGACATGAATGTAACATGTGTACAAGATTACCTGTTCCTTATGCATTATGTCATGTTCTAGCCACCCAAAATTGTTCCCAGAAAGAGCTTGGCAACACCTAAACAGAGAAGGCACTGCTGAGCAAAAACACTACTTTTTTTTTTTTACCACCGACGGCGCTATTGCTTTTGAAGAGAGCAACCACCGGCGGCTGCTTCTTTGAGAATCCTGCTGCATCTCACAGACACTGGATAGCATCAATCGTTCGACAGCAACCGTTACGACCAATGTCTACGAAAAGTGTCAGTGAGCCTGCCTGCACGTCTGCCTGTGCGCCTTTCAAGGCGCCAAACTCGATTTAACGAAACCTCATTTTACGAAGTTGCCGATCTAACGAAGAAATTTTCATTGCCCTGCTGATAGCATAATTGGAAATTTGAGCGTGAAGGGACAAGGACGAAGACGAGAAAAGACAGGATGATCGCCTACTAACAAGAGAACTTTTATTGAAGCGAACAAAACATATAAGCGATTGTAAAAATACGTATGCTGACAAACATCAGATTGTATAAAATATTATAAATATGTTTATATCATACAAACTTAACATTATAAATATGAAAATTATACATATTTAAAATATTATACCTATTTATTATAACCGATGAAAAATATGCATAAAAGATTATTAGTTCACTTCGATCAAAGCTCGGTTGTAAACAGGCGCACGTCCTATCCTTCCTCATCTTCATCCTTGTCTCTTCCCGCTCGAATGTTCAATTATGCTGCCACACCAACTCCGCCAACTTTTTATGCTTTTGAACCCTGCAGATAGAGTTTGGGATTGATAGAGTTTAAGGTTGTTCTCAACCCCAATTGGCACCAAATCCAATTTAACCATCTTCTTCCTGAAATCATATGGGTGAAATACGGTGATTTCCTTCAATTTTTCCACAAATGGTTTCCTCTTCGAGCGTCTACTTTAACGCTATCGTGTTAAGGCATGTAGGCGCCCAGCCCCGGCCCTAGCTTTAGTTTGACGGAGCTCATTCACAAACAGTGAACATTGATTTCTGCACTCTTACGTACCAAATTCTGCCAGAGGCGGCGGATGTTGATTTCGATATTTCGTGGTTTATGCGACACGTAGCACGGATCGTCTCCTCACACATTTCTCACTCGGCCTGCACGCACGATCATGACATTCACTGGCCACGTCTTCGTATATCGGCATAGCTTCACGTCTACCTGGACAGCAGACACTTTGATCCCAACGACATGGGAAGCTTGATGTCCGTGCCGCTTTCCGGCTTCCCACGCCAGTTTTAACGCGATAGTGTTAAAGAGTTCGTTTCGCAGAAATTCCGACGTCGGCGTCGGTGTCGTTGGTTGTGAGCGAAAAATCATCATCTTGTCCCTGGCCGAAAAATTGAGAAAGATGGAAATGAAGTTTTAAAAAATCACAGTTTCGCCGCAACGGCGAAGCAATGATTGCGATTTGCAACAAATTGGAATGTAAGGCGAAGAATGGAAAGCAGCTCGAAATTTCCAGCGCGTCGCTCAAACGCAAAGGACGCACCAAAAAGAACACACACAGGGCGAGCGCGAACTATCAAATGTCACAGTTACTTATTTCTGTTTGAACAGCCTGCTCGTTTCGCAAACGCGGCCGCTGCAGCGAGTGAAGTGACCTTTGTACGCTCAGTAACTTCAGCGCGGACATCGTGGTGAAAGCACAAGACATGCAACCCCCCTGCTCGCCCCACGAGGCGCACAGGTGACCACGCCCCGTAGGGCGAAGTGCACCGAAGCGCGCGCGCGCAACGCTACGTGCGGGGCGATGACCTTTAAAGCGCGCCCCTCGCACGCTTCGCGCCATCTCGCTGGTGAGTAAGAAAGCACGCTGAAGTAAATGGTGTATATAAATAGCTCGCCGTTAGCATGCTGAAAGACGGCACTCTTCGTGGCCTAGCCGTCTAACGCCGCGCGCTGCGGAGCGAGAGGTCGGCCGTTCGATTCCGCGCGTGGGAAAGTATTTCTGAATTATTTTTCTTTGTCGCTTATGTGTGTATATATATATATATATATATATATATATATATATATATATATATATATACATATATATGTATATATACACATATATAATGCAGTGAACAATACGTGACGACGACGAAGAGCCAAGAAAGCAAGCCACAGTGCGAGCGACAGCCACGCGCCCCGAGCTTGCGCTTGCCTGGATCTTGGCCCTTGACGTCCCTCGGCGTTCTAGTAGTTTCTACGTGAATAAATCACGCGACAATATATATATATATATATATATATATATATATACGGTACATGACGGCGGTGACGGAAAAAACCAGCCGAGACTGTCCATATAATTGCTATCGCAATAATAACAAAACACTGCGGTTTGACTGAGAATCGAACCCAGGCCGTCTTCGTGGCAAGCAGGGCACGCTGAGCCACGCTGTTGCTTGAAACTGATTTTTAAAAAAAACACTACATGAATGCCATGTAGTGGGAGGAGCCTCCTTAACGCATATATTATTGAGTGGCAGAGGCATAGGATCGCCCCAGGCGTCAAAACATGTTAATTCCGCAATGAATGAGTGTTTTGAATGCCCACCTATTACAACTCGTTCAGACACCTTTAATCGTCATCAGCTGCAAAAGCATCAACAAAATGAGCCGCTGCGTAGTTTAGCGTGCTGCTTTACGGACGTGTAGTGGGTCCCTCGCTGATTCGCAAAAAGAAGAATTATGGCTTAGTGGGCATTAAATAACTGTTCTTGCAGTAGGAATTCTAGGATGGTTTGAAACGGCCAATGTTACGTGCACAGACGTTCGTTTTCTTACGGCACGGTTGACGTATCCACCGAGAACCGAAGCTAGGCTAGCAGTTGAAAACGCGATGCGCACGGGGCCCGATTACGCTATCGCTTTCTGCTCCTCAAAGCGAAGCTTAAGCGTCCTCCAAGTATTTTCACATGTGCAGGGACGAATTGGCTGCGAGATCAATTCCATGGTAGCTTCTGGCTGCCGCTACGCTACAATTTTAGATATAGGAGGACCGGAAAGTCTGTTTCTCGATTTTCCAAACTTCCCGCATAAACGAAAAAATTCGAGCGTGGTCATCACTGCGTTAAATCGCGTTTCAACTGCATAAGCAGCGCGACGCATCACGTCATCTCACCCCTGAAGATGGAACTGCTCGGGTGCAGTAACGTTGGGACCTTCAGTTGGAGTTTTGCTTCCTTTTAATTAAAAGCGTGTATGTAACGTAACGTCTTCTATTTGGGCAGGTATTTCATAATTTGGCAGTTTATGCCATTTGCAACGGAGAGCACCGGAAATGTCTATAACTCGCAAACTTATCGTGGCCATTCAAACGCAGAACATTACAAGGACCTCCGCGAAGGAATACGTAGGGCCCTTTAGTTTCATTGACAAACGGTACAAGAACATGATTATGAAGAATTTCTATCATTAAAAATTCATATATATATATATATATATATATATATATATATATATATATATTTGTCTGTGTGTGTGTGTGTGTGTGTGTGTGTGTGTGTGTGTGTGTGTGTGTGTGTGTGTGTGTGTGTGTGTGTGTGTGTGTGTGTGTGTGTGTGTGTGTGTGTGTGTGTGTGTGTGTGCGCATAAAAGTCCATAGGGAAACGCATAGTGCTAGGTGGTAAACGGCTTACACCAACCAGCTATCAAGTCACTCACTGCCAATGTCACTTAAGCGAAGCATAGGTGTGTGTACATTGCAGTAAGTGAGTCACTGCCAATGACTCACTTACTGTAATGAACACACACTTACGCTTCGCTTTATTGCAGACTAAACAGCCACGCTTGCAGAAGGTTAATATACCTCAAGCACACCTATCAGCGACGGCGGTCCAAGAAGGCAGCAGCAGCGTTAAGAAAGGGAAATTCCCAAACTTCTGCGGTGTGGGAACGGAAGCGGAAATACCAAGTCCGCCGAAAATGGGAGCCAGCAGGAGCACGGAGGAGGCACATATGCACATATGTACGTTGACAGCGAGAACAGAACGGCAGCCGCATCAATGACGAAGGGGACGCGGCCGAGGAATGCTTATCTCCAGCGGTGTTTTCGCAGCTGACTGAAGCGTTGTTTATCCTTTTGGGTCCACAGAGAAAATCACGCGAATAAAATGATTTAATCTTGCGGCGAGTAATTGCACAGGGCCTCCTCATCGATATAGCATGCCATGTAAACTGCTGATAAGTAGATCATTCTGCAATCAGTATCGAATATTTGTCCACTTTATATTTGCAATGATGTGAGCATCAGGCTGCTTGCGAATGATCATTCCACGATTCAGCACTTGCGCAGATAAGCGAGGAACATTGCGCCAGTTTAGAAAAAAGCACATGACATTCATATTCAAGAAATCTGCTCTGCTTCAACTCAAACGAAAAATCTTATGTTCCTCTTTTCACGCTTGCTAATTCACAAGCGGTAGAATAGAACAAATCATATGCAGAGCCGTATTAATTAAGCTAAGTAACCTTAATTAGGCTATAAACTGCTCAGGATTCTATAGATACCGCTTCGTATGTACAGAAGGTGAACGTGTCTTCCCCCTGACCCAAGTATCTGTATCGATAGTTTTTCTTTGCAAAAAGAATCTCGCTGTTTATTCTTAACGAACATATTATTCTATCGAAAATGATAAACAAAGCAAATAAGCGCTCAGGGCAAACGCTCTCCTGTGTATTTACATACCTTAGGCTTCTGTCCATGCTGCGTTACGCTTACAATATCAAGCAGTTCGCCCAGTTACACACACCAATGCAGCACCTATTGCTTTGGTATTCATGCAACGGAATAAATAACCTTCATTTGTTATAAACACGACGTGAAGTTACCGAAGTAGAATGTTTTGGATGAAGCTGTCTGGATAAAAAGACCACCTAATTGTGTAAAACGCCCACGGAAGGACAAACATGAAATCCCCTTGTGTTTTCCAAACGAATGTCTACAAAAGAATGTCTCTTTTTTATGGTTGAAGAAAACGTACACTCTGCAACTAAAATAAAACAACAGAATTGACGTTTCGGCGCCCAATACGGGTGCCTCGTTCACAATGAAGGAATGCATGGTGGTCGATGGTCTTTATTATATATGCGTCGAAAGACCCAACGCGCTTGCGCATACCTCAGGGAGTGGACCCCCTGTCCAATATATCGTGTTAATAGTAGGTTGTATGCAAAAAAATTCGATGAGCAGGCGGGATAATAATTTTTTTCTCCTTTTTCGATGATGGAAGCCGATCGCCAGTCAAGGAAATGTCCAGTTCTTTCACTGTGCTTTTGGTTTGTTTCAGAAGAGCGACAGACAGCCCGTCGTGTCGGCACATGACACTTCTCATACATCGAAAACGTTCTAACATGAACAACGCCACTGAAGGCATTTTTTTTCACAAAGAAATTTAATACTTTCATGTGATCAACGACATAACTTGTGATCTATCTGGCAGCTCTCCGAGAATGTGCATTTTGAGGCACGCCAGGAATTTTTGTGACACTTCTGTAACGGAGAGCTCTGAATTGCGGAGCTAGTTACCTTACTTCATCGGCGCATCCTGGGGGGTTCAGGTGTTCGTGAAACCCCCTAAATTTTTGAACTTGGATTTGACATTTGACACGCACATATACAAAAGCACGCCCTAACATGAATAAAGCAGAGCTGAACGCCGCCCCCCCCCCCCCCCCTACGGAAAAAACTTTCTGGAGTGCTGTGAACTTATGAATGCGCTGAGTGGTAGAGTATAAAGTCATTTCATTTCTGAAAAAGTATAGCGAAGTATGCCAAGCTTTCTACAACGACGACAGCTTATGGCGATGAGCTGGGCGAATGCATTCGATAATTGCGCGGTAATTTAGAAATGGCTACTCACCGACTTATAGTGTTTCCCACAAGGCGCCATTCCTGCCGCTTTTGTGCCAGCCGCAGACGGCGCAGCTGCTTTTCTTCAGCCCAGTGCGCGGCCGCCATTGGCTGGAGGGAGGGGCGCGACTGGCGGACCGTGTCGATGACGTGCCGCGTCCGCGGTGGACACGCACCACGCTTGCGAGGAAAGCACGTGGCCGTGTCTGCCACGCTTGGTGGCCTCTCTAGTTGAGTGCGACATGGCACAGTGTTTGGAGAACGGGTCGATCCTATACGGGATACTTCCGAAAGTGGGATACAGTGCCCGATGTGTTGAGAGAAGTTCGTTGCCTGTCAGGGTTAAGCTCTGGCTCTCTATTGCGTAGAGTCCCGTAGTCCCTGCCTTTTGCAGCTTCTGGACTGGCACATTCTATTACAGCTAAGAAGAATAGGCTGACGGGAAGAAATTTTAGACTAATCACATTCCATTATTTCTCACATTACCGTAATAAACTAATAGAGCCACAATTTTTAAACAGCTAATTAAAATCCAAGTTTAAAAAGACACACGGACAGACAAGGCGTGGGCTGCATTTTTTTTCCATACCTATATTATGAATATTTCATTCATTAGGCGGCGGCAACACAAATTTCAACATACACGTTTCTGACAAGCATTACGTGTTTCTTTTGCAACGTTGCATCAAGAAAATGGCGCAGGAGTCGGCCACACACGTTACACATAAAACAAAATGCATTGTTATTTAACGGGTTTTGTTGTTTCATAGCCAGTCACAGTACCAATAAACACAAAAGAGCATGGTATAATTTGCCTATGTTTATTTCACATGTATATTTAGTAAAGCGAAGGGAACAAAAGATGGTTGATCCCTCCTTCATAGGAATCGGAATAACACGAAAGTAAAGCGTGCCCTTACAGAAGTAACTGAGTTGATATAAGAGAGTGTGCACAATGTATATTGATGCCTCCAGGTGGTCGAAATTTCCGGAGCCCTCCACTACGGCGTCCCTCATAATCACATCGTGGATTTGGGACGTTAAACTCCAGATATTATTATAGCACCGTTTAACGTGGATGCACCGACTTCGATGATTGGTGGTACATCTCCATTCCGAAGACTAACGTCCATGTTAAATAATTCAACAAACCCTTGTGGAAGCTGTAGTATTTTCTTCGTTCAGCGAACTGGGAGCGCGGAAAATACACAAAGGACGAAGCGAGGAACCACATAAGACGAGCGCTCGTCTTATGTGGTTCCTCGCTTCGTCCTTTGTGTATTTTCCGCGCTCCCAGTTCGCTGAACGAAGAAAATGAATTACCAACTGGCCCACCTTTCGATCCTCCTGAAGCTGTAGTAGTTAACGGTGAAAGCGTATACAGAGAACGAGGTGCGATAGCGAGAAGAGCGTCGCATATTGGACGCTGAACTTGGTCGCCATCCCGCGGCATGTTAAAATGTGACTGAACACCACGGCCGGACTAGAGGGAAACGCAAAGCGCGTCCTGCCGCCCCGGTAGCCCAGCCGCGATTTTTCTCGGGGCGAGCGCGTCAGCGGTGAACGCGGTGTTACAGCCAGGTGAGGCAGGCGCGCGTCGCAGAGAGGCCGACGCTTTTACGACGCTTGGTCTAAGAGCGCCACCTCGCGGTGTGTTAAGGCACTGACAAAATTGAACTTCTATTGAAAACGCGCCGAACGGGACGGACGTGTAACGCGTTGCAGGTGCTAATCGCGGAGGCCACAGTAACGACGAATTACTTTACTTTACCGCTGCCAGAGGGGATCACCACGTTGCCGACACGGGAGAGTGCTAGATATAAAAGGCGCGTTTGTAAAGCCTCTACAGTCTGCGGCCGTGGAGTAGTGGATAGCGTGCCCGGCATTTGCTGTTCCGAAGCGAGCGGTCGTGGGTTCGATGCCCGTTGACGGAACTTTTTTCTTTGGCATCTGATTGTGTAAATTTTTTCTACATCATTTCCGTGACGGAAATACGTCACTGAGGTCTTGGTGGACCCCGGCATAAAACACTTTCGTGTTAAAAATCGTGGCAACAGGACTACTAATAAAGTTTCGCCACCCAACCAATCAACCGACCAATAAAAGTGCCGGTAATGGCAGGTGAACCCGTATGATGCACAGTGACCATAACGTTTAGGTGACCAGGCGCCTCAAACTACGACGTCTGGAAATAGGTCGTGGAGGTTGCTAAAACTTCATCATTTCATTCTTACTGTCATTTATTAGTTCCTCAATGACCCGTTTTACAGTATAAGGTAATCGCGGGCGATAGGTGTATAGAAATCATGCTCTTAAGGGAATACGCTAATTGTTATCAAGAATGCACAGAATAGCACGGAGATATAGATAGCGGCCAATTGCAGAACATCTTCAATACAGGGTTGCATCTTGGTTAGAGAAGCTTCCAGTGGCTTTCACTGGTGACCTATGGTGGACTTTCTCCACAACATACACTTGCCGGGGTGAAGAGCAGAACTGCTAAACATGTGGTGTAGAAAGTTGACATTGCAAACACCAATTACTCAGGTTATTTAAAGGAGTTATCTCTATAACTGGTCTCGAAGTTTCGGTGGGCCACTTTCAGCGGTAATCTGACCAGATATCTTACTATGGCTGGTAAGCAAAAATGCGTAAGCGGCGTTAGGACTACCGTGAAGACGCTGGGAGCTCATTGAAATGAACAGACGAGTACTAGTGCGGCCAGGTGGGAGAAGCATATAATGTTCTGTGTCGATAAGCAAAATCCTAATCTATCCACTGAAGTAGGAATCCTAAGGCAACTCGGCGTCGGCGTGCTACAAAAGAAAAGCTGATAGAGGGTTTAAATGTGCTGACGTACTTACGCGTAAAATGTGCACAAATAAATTGTGGTGCATGGTTTTAGATTGCTTCATTGGTTTGAATGAGGTAACTACGCTTTGGATGTCAGATGAACGAATCATATTTTGGATTAGTGCGTAATCATTTTTTAGGTTAGTCGTCTTACTTGGAAGGGGGTGATGAAGAGGGATGAAGAGAGGATCATCTTTTGACGATGGTGTTTTAGCATATTAAGGGATTTCACTCGAAAAAATAAGCGACACACAGAGAAGTGATAGAAGCGCGCAAGCGCTACTACCAACTGTTTGTTTCAGCCAAAATTTCCTCCGCTATAAACAGATTATTTGCCCACGCCAGTAGGCTACCGGCTAGGCGCCACTAATCGGCGTGGGGTGCAGGAATCGACACTCTAATGTATGCGTTCATTTGTATATTTATGCTGCGATTAGGTGATTTGAGTGAGTCGAAATGATGTACAAAAGCTATTCGTCAGGGCGGCATTGTGCCATCATCATTCCTTTGGAGCAGCGAAGAAATAGAACAGAAAACATTACATTTACTTTGTCCTTTTCCTGTGCGCTGCTTCTTCTCATGGTCAATCGCCAATTCTCAGCTTTGTTTAGTGACACTTTTGGCTGCGCGAATAACTAACGCAAACGCAAGCTCCTGATGATCAGCGGTGCAAGGGCGGTACGTGTAGGTGCCCAGAATTTTGCCCAGAATTCCGGCTGTAGGTGAAAAATGTCTGGAAGGTGATATCGCCCTCAAACGCCGGAACATCAAGCCAAGCCAAGATTTGGTGTGTAATTGTTGTCATACTTACGGCTATGGACACAGAGCTCATTATCGGCCGAGTCCCTCATGTCCGTTTTTCTTCGTTTATTAGAGGTAAGTTCCGTTGACTTTGACGATGCTAAAACTACCTCTTAAACTCCATGCCTAATGCTTGGCCTCAAGTACGCAAGAAACATGAGTGCTTCTTGCAGATTTCCGTTCTCGAAACAGAAGTGTTTGTTTATTAATCGTAAGGAATACAAAGCGTACTTTGCGCGATATACCTGTTCGAGCTCGCGCTTACCATAAATGTTCTCGGTACGCGCAAGGACGTCTCCTAGCAAATGATGGAAGTTGACGCACAGAACTATGAATCGTTAGCCGGTGGCCCCAAAGCTATTTTGCCGTCTCGCCATTAGTGTACCATTACATACATGCTCATTAGGGAGCTAAAACGCGGTGATAAACGGCGTCAAAAACAGATATTGGCTACGCCATGAATTCGCTGTTTTTAAAGCCGGAGGTCACCTATGGATGTGCGCGGCAAGCATTGGCAATTGGGCATTCGAACTCCGAGCTTATCATTTTACCGCAAGCAAAGTTTATGCGCGTGTGACACCGCTTGCCACTGGTGTTATAATAACGTCGCACGCATAGGGTGCCTCGATGCCAGCTCCACCGCTTACAGGGTCGAGACACCTTTTCACCCTCCCTGCTCCGCCGCTTCTTCGCTGGGAACCATGCTGGTTCGAAAGTGTCATCGTCAGGCACAGCGCAGTGGCTATCGCGGGGACGGGTTGATGTTTGCGTTTAACTCATTACATAGAGCTAAAACGCGTTAGTGTAAAGCGTTGGTGTTTAACCTACTACATCAGTTCTTTGACCAAACACTATGACAGGCTTTGGCATGATGTCATTTGTGTAATTCATGTCATGATACACATGACATTGAATTTTTGATGGAGGCGAAAGTGTTTGAGGCCCGTGTACTTAGATTCAGGTGCACGTTAAAGAACCCCAGGGGGGCGAAATTTCCGGAGCCCTCTACTATGGCGTCTCTCATAATCATATCGTGGTTTTGGGACGTTAAACCCCAGATATTACTATTATTGCACATGACACGCATGTCATGAGCATTTATGTCGTCACCTGTCGTTCATGTTCGT